>NW_028297638.1:0-12623 GCF_049724085.1 Artemia sp. Qi Xiang Cuo
AGCCCAGTGATCTAAATTCTTCTTGGTAGCGTCCCGAGCTAGAGGCTCGGGACGCTATCTAGATCTGGATTATATTTTAAAACTGTATCCCTATCAGACCCTGCCTCCCCCCTCTTAAAATAAAATCTTTCTTAAATTTACAAATATTTACGCTTCAATTTTCAATAAATAAAACTACTGAGCCACTCCCATTTTCGTTATAGTTCTCAAGATGCGCTATAATTTGTCCTACCCACTCACAAAAAACTCCCTCAAAATTTTCTAAATTTGGATACATTACGCGCATCTCGGAATGTATAAAATGATAGTAAACCTCACTGTCCCCCTCATTCAAATAAAAAACCATTAAAACAATGGAAATCTTAATTGAATCCCTGCCCCCCCACAATTGAATTTGTTTCTCCAGTCGTGCACGAATTTTTTCTACATGGGTATGCACAATCTCTACAGGGTCATACACAAATTTATCCGCCATTAGTGTATTAAAGGGATCTCCAAAAGTTGCAGTGAAAACAACTATATTATTTAATAATGTGTTGGAAACTTAAAATCGGGGGAAGATGTACCCCCTCCCCCCAGTTTTTCAAAAAAAAATCTGCTCCACTTCAGTTGTTTGAATTGGGTAATCAGTGGGAGGAGGGTTCCATGTAAAATCATTTAAAATTTGTAGAGTATTCGGGCTCAAGTCTACCAGCTCAACTGTGCTACTATCTACTTTAAAAAAAATCAGCAAAAAACTCATCAATATTATCAGGTACTTCAATGCTATCGTCACATTTTAAATTGTCCTGAATCTCCACTGGCGGTGTTAGAATTGGTTCTTCCTCTTCTTCACTGGACGGAGAGTAGGGGACCAATGCAACCTATAAATGAAAAAATAGCTTATTTTCAATGTGTTCAAATCATCCCCTACTGTTTTTAAAATTTGGATTTTTATTGCTTAATAACATTTGGTTAATACAACTTAAGATAATCTAACATATGACATGGAAGGCGACAATTTGTTCGTTTATTTTCAGTGTTCAATTTTTTTTTTTTTTTTTTTAATTTTGGCGGCACTTTCCCACAGTGCACCCCTGTGGCGCTTCCCTGACCCGTGGTGCTTCCCGGAGCCACAGCGCATCCCTGTGTGCTTCCCTGGGCCCGCATCGCTGCCCGCGATGCTTCTCGGGCCGTGGCGCTTCCCTGACCCGTGGCACATCCCTGTGACGCTTCCCTGGCCCGTGGCGCATCCCTGTGGCGCTTCCCTGACCCGTGGCGCTTTTCGGAGCCACAGCACATCCCTGTGGCGCTTCTCGGGGCCCGCATCGCTTCCCGCGATGCTTCTCGAGCCCGTGCGCTTGCCCCCAACGCTTCCCGACTCGTGGCGCATCCCTGGCACTCTCGAGCCCGTGGCGCTTCCCTGATCAGTGGCACGTCCCAAAACGCGTTATGGACTCGGAGCGCACCCCTGTGATACTTTCCTGGGCTTTAGTGACGTGCGGATCCACAGTGCCTGCCTGGGGCGCTTTGTTGGCTCAACCTTGCTTACTCTGCTGCGGTTTGAACCCATGATGCATTCCAGACCATGGGCGCTTCCCCCGGCACTCCTCTCCACTTGCCCCCCACAGCACATCACGGACCCCTCGGTGCCTGTTGGGCTCCACGGCGCCCAGCCGGTTATCAAATGCCCCGAAAAACCGTATTGTTAGGCGGCATAAGTCAGTTTCGCCTACTCCCGCTGTACAGGTTGGTCTATGACTCCAAATGAGCCTAGATTATTTTTAATCTCGTGTCTGTTCTGTTTCCAAGCGTATTCTCTGGGAAACAGTACATTTAAATGCGAGAACCGTTAACTCAGTATATCGTCAACAATGTTTCCACATCACTAAAATATTGGCAAGGCTTGTAAGATTGAAAGTTATTTTAAAAATATCCTTGCGCAAATTACAGGATCCATATGTGACAAATAGATAAATGTGAATAATCTCTCTCTCAGTTCCTTCTCTTGAAACTTTGTGATATTCAATTGTGAAAAATAGGAGATTTTGAGTTTCAAATGGTGAGCATTAATTGAAATTACCCATTAAAAATATTCGCTTATGTGATAGCGGCGAAGAGATAGGGGTGAATGCATAGAAAATAGCAAAGATTAGAAAAATAGCATTTTGAGTTTCAAAGGCAGTGATTATTAATAGAAATTACCTAAAAATATTCGCTTATGAGATATCGAAGCGATAGCAAAGATTAGAAAAGAGTGGTTTCTTTGCAAAAAAATTACATTTAGATATCTCCGAGGGAGATAAATTTAAAACAGTGGTTGGGGGGGTGAGGGGTTAATATCTCACAGAGATAAGTTTATATTGGGATTGAAAAAGAAAAAAACATTGGAAGAAATAGAAAGGTAGGAAAAAATGTTTACTTTTTTATATCCCGGCTGCACTTGGGTGCCAGATGGCCCGGGTAGTGCAAGTTGGAGGGCAACCTCACACTCTTGTGTAATTATGGCAACACTATCAGTGGCTTGCATAGATGTGGTTGCGGCGGCGATGTCACTGGCTTGTACAGATGACCCAGCGGGGTTCACCATCCTGTGAGCAGTCACCCATTCTATTTTTGGTTTTGAACAGACTGTATTGCTGTCTGCATCGAGGAAACAGGGGGCTGGTAAAGCGTGGCTCTGGATGGTTCAGCTTTTACGGATTGTATAGATGACGTGGGGGCTTGGTGTAGTGCGCCCCTGGTTAACCCAGCATACCTTATGACGGAAGGCCGTGATACTCCTACAGGAGTTACTTCATTTAGCCTAGCCCTCTTGCTTGGTGGGTGGCATTCTTCAAAATTGTCCTTAAAAGAAGAAACATTTTAGTATGGAATAACGATTCGCCTTTTTACAGTAGAAAAATTAGTACCCCCGCTCCTAACCAGAATTTATTGTCAGGCATAATTTTGTCTAGAAAGCATTTATCTCAAATATGCCCCTCTCCCTTTTCAGTAAAGCAAAAAGTAAAAACCCATAACATAACTTTCAAAACGTTATAAGCTCAAGAAACAGAGGGTATTTAGATATAGGCTTTAAATTAGATAAAAAAAGATCGTTAACCCAGCAGCTTATAGGCCGAAAATTTGCAACCATAGGTTAAATGCTATTCAATTTACACATAATATAAGCTTTATGCAACTCCTAAAGACTTTTCTTTCTAGCCTTGCATATCTAAGTTAAAAATTGTTAGACCTTAATTTGAAAATAATCTCTTTCATCGCTTCTCCGACAAATACAAGGCCCTTACTTTTAATGCGAAGAAATAGTTTGATTTCATTTTACACTGATGGCGGTAGAATTGAAGGCATTGCTCTCCCCCTTTACATAATTTACTTACAACGAAGCTGTTAGAAGCAATATATTGCCCCCTCCCCCCTTTCACATAATGTTCTAAATATATTGTTAAACTTAATTTGAAAATAATCTCTTTCATCGCTTCTCCGACAAATACAAGGCCCTTACTTTTAATGCAAAGAAATAGTTTGTTTTCATTTTACACTGATGGCGGTAGAATTGAAGGCATTGCTCTCCCCCTTTAAATAATTTACTTACAACGAAGCTGTTAGAAGAAATATATTGCCCCCTCCCCCCTTTCACATAATGTTCTAAATATATTGTTAAACTTAATTTGAAAATAATCTCTTTCATCGCTTCTCCGACAAATACAAGGCCTTTACTTTTAATGCGAAGAAATAATTTGTTTTCATTTTAAAATGATGGCGGTAGAATTGAAGGCATTGCTCTCCCCCTTTACAGAATTTACTTACAACGAAGCTGTTAGAAGCAATGTATTGCCCCCTCCCCCCTGTCACATAATGTTCTAAATATATTGTTAAACTTGATTTGAAAATAATCTCTTTAATCGCTTCTCCGACAAATACAAGGCCCTTACTTTTAATGCGAAGAAATAGTTTGTTTTCATTTTAAAATGATGGCGATAGAATTGAGACATGGTCCCCTCCCCCTTTCGCCAATGTCCTAAATATATTGTTAGATCTTAATTTTAAAATAACGAGATTTCACCGGTTCTCCAAAAAGAGATTGTATATGCCTGCGCTTAATAAATTGCAATTGTCTGCAGGAGACCGCTTTAATTTGACAGGATAAAAACATCCCATTTTGATCTGAGAAACATTTTACAGGAAGTGCTTTAAAAGGGTGACAGCTAATTTTAGCCACGCACTGGAGTCTTGTGTCAAAACAGAACGGCATTTTCACTAAAAATTGACAGAAGTCAGCGGTCACTTTAGCTGGAAATATAGCAGGAAGGATAATTATGTCTTTTTTGCGAGAATTTGATTGTAAAACACTGGTGGGGGGGGGGGATTTAGCTGTAAATATTGAAGGTAGGAATTTATCAAAAAATTATTTCTTTTTGCGAGATTTTGGTGTTGTACGACACGGGGTGAGGGAGGGGGATAGTGTTAGACCCTAATTCGAAAATAACTTGTTTCTCTACTTCCACACAGGTTGTGTAGGTCTTAGCTTAATTATTGCATCATAGTGTTTTAATTTGACGGAAGAATAGTTCCATTGACCACGTTTGTAAGTCAGAAGGGGTGATAGCTAATTATATGCCTCACATTGGAGTCTCGTGTCAAATCAGAGCGAGATAATAACAACAGAGTGATGGATGTCTCAGTTAAAGAAAAGATTACAATTGAGAAAAGTCAAACTTTAACGAGAAGAGAATTATTTCTTTTTGTGAGAATTTGGGATTGTAAAACAATGGGGGGGGGGGGGTTAGGTTTCGAGGGTAAAAGAATATATTTTATGTTTTTCATTGATTATAATGATGTTTGTATGGTTTGGGGGGGGGATTTGGGGTAAAGGAATATATTTACGTTTTAGCTGAATATACTGGAGGATGTCCAAGGAAAATTCGTTTTAAAATAAAAAATGTACTTACATTGAAAATTGAAGTAGACATGGCTTCTAATTCATCAAATTTATCCATTGTTGTTTACACAGCGTCAAAATACTTTCTGATAATTGAATCATATTGCATGTCCGTTATATACGAAATCTCACGGGCGAATTGTTATGTAACGGGGAAATCATATGTAACAAGCCCTCTGATTGGCTGAGACGGGGGATGTAACCGACTCGCTGATTGGCTGAGAAGGAAACACGTGATCTAACTGTTTCCGGGAAACTCATAACATTTGGGCGAGAGCAACAACAACAAATACTATTTCTGGACACCATGACATTCACGAACGATTACGCAATCAATTTCTCGGAAATTCACTTCCCCCTCGAGTCCTAGATCAATAACATTGTTCCCGTTAGAATTCAATGCGCATGTGCAACCTTCGCCCCGGAGTTATTACACATAGAAACATCAAATAAATCGACCTTCGAAAAAAGAGGTCATTGACCCCATTACGTAATCTTTCTCCCTAGGGAGGCTATGCCCATATATGGGGTGCAAAAAAAGTTGTAGGTGGCAGCAGGGGTGTCGTCCCGGAGTCGGACCCCCATCTCTACTTATATAGTCTATATATAGTTTCTTGATACTTCTGAATCGATTAGCTGTCTCAGAATTTTCAATCGATAGCAGCTTGGTCCTCTTTGGAACAAAATCTTAGCTTGATGCCACAAAGTGGCCAAAAATACCACCTTTCTAGGCACACTCCTTTTGGTGACTTCTAAAGGGCACTTTAAATTTCTATTTCCGTTAGAATGAGTCCTCTCATGATCCTCTTGAACAGTCGGTTCGACAACCCTGAAAAAAGCAACACAAAAACAAACAAACTCTGGGCGAAAAAAGAGAAAAATTCCGTATTGTATGCTATATATTAGAGTATACTATGCTATATGGAGCTGTATGCAATATGTATGCTTTATGTTGGAGTTCAAAATCTCCGCAGTAAGGATGTTTGATGTTCTCAATCCAATAGTGTGATTTTTAATAAGACTGCGTGACTTTTCGGGGGTCCCTCAGGCTCATAGTTTTTGATGAGTGACCTTAAACTTAATGAATATTATGCTTTCTTAATCAACATAAAAAGCTAATTCTTTTGATGTATTAATTGGTTTCAAAACTACTTTCTTTAGAGTTTCGGTAACTAGTGATCCTAAGCTACTTACTTGTAGTTCGTTACCACCAACTGTTTGGTTATAGTGGACTAGTGCACATCGTAAGGTTTTTTCGGTATAGCATTCGAAACCAGAATTTGATTCAGAATCAGCCTGATTTTATTCGCCTATGATCGACATAGCTGTCCTATTCATTTTCCCTAAAAACTGTCGGAAAATATTATTTTTAATCTTTTAATTAATATCGAGCACAGAGTATCCCTTTAGTTCTAACAAATAGCAAAAATCACACTTTACTAGTTTGAAAGCCTCCTTATATTTGAGCCTTGTTGAACTGACAACCATTCTACATGTATTAATTTGCCTCGGTCAATCTGTTTGTCGAGCCAAAAAACCGAGCATATTACGAAACGAACAATAAACCAAAGAAAAAATGAAATAACAAATAAACATATATGAAAAAACGAACTAGTATATAAGAAAAGTCAGATTATTTTGTTAAGAAATAAAGACATACTTAGATAATTTTTGAGACCACACTGCCTTTCCATGACGATAAATAAAAGTTCAAATAGGGATAAAATTCTTTTAATATATAGTGATAAATTTCACAGAAAACTAGAAATTTCGTTCACATTTGCAGTGACCGTCATCAGTAGTTATACTCTTGTATACGACTATACGACTAGTTATACGAGTTGTATAACTACTGATGACGGTCACTGCATATGTAATCGAATTATCTAGTTTTTTTTTTTAATTTATTACTGTCTATTAAAAGGGTTTCATCCCTATTTCAATTTTATTTAAAGACAAACTTAGTTTCTATATTAAGATATAAAACCAATAAAAACAAGCTCTTTCTCAAAACTCCCTAAAATTGTCTTCATAATTAACCTTAGTATAAAGATATGCCTGAATAAAAGATATCATTCCTGAATCAGCCTTAGACGATAAATTTTTCTCGCTAGACAGTGAAAATTCATTTGAGACTTTTTGAAAAGCGTATGTTAAACTGGGAGTTACTTTGGACCGTGGCTCACTCTTTGCTACATTGCAGCTAGATCGCTCTAGCTATAGTTTTGTGTTTTTTGACCTTTTTTTTGGAATAGACCTACTCCACAGAACTGCCTTTTATTTGGGGTTAGAAAGAACAATGTTTTGATATTAGGCGCAAAACAAAATATTCAAATTGTTTTTGGCATTTTATTCTGTTCATTTTTTAAGCTCAAAAAAATGAAGATTTTTCAACTTGAAGCAAAAATTTTTTTTCTAGTTAAAATTCGAAATAGCTTTTCATCACATATCAGCTTGTTATTGATGATAACTGTTAGTATCAAATTCAAACTAGAGTTTGTGGAAAGACATGTTGAACAGTACATGATATATTTTAGATTAAGTTTTTCAGGCACGATATAGTCTATGTCAATCCGAAATCTGTACCCGAGTGGTAAACACAGAAAAACATTACAGGAAGACTTCCTGGTATCGAGCATAAAGGTAGCTTGATAATAGAAAGTGCAATAATTTGCGAATACCTTGAGGAAGTTTATACAACAAAAAAGATGCATCAAAGTGACCTTGTTCAGAAAGCATATGATCGAATCCTTCTTCAAAATTTCAGTACAAAGGTAACAATTAGAATATTACTATTACCCCTCTGCGATTTCGCTCTTTTTGCTAAAGCTGTTTTGTGTGATTCTCTTCAATTTTTATATGCAACATTTTTATTTTGGCACGATAGCCACACTCTTGCTGATGGAAATTCTGAACAGAGTAATTGATTTTTGGATTGTGAAAACGTGGGTCATATGAAAAAAACAACTTGAAAATTGTGAGAAAACCCTTTACAGACTGCGGAACAGAGTTTCAGCTAATGGAGTGTCATTTGTATAACTTTTGTGGTTTCATAATGAGCTTAAAATGTACGCAAATCGTTTCTTTTTTAAGACAAAATTTTCAAAATAATGTTTTTTTTGCTAAAAATTTTCAAATTTTTGCTAAATATTATGATTAATGTCATAATGGAGTTTCCCTGCTGTTGGCATTTTGTTTAAATTGCAAAAACTGTTTACGAAAGATTCAGTTTCACCAGAGCGTCACTTTATCTGTTTCGTTTTTATTACAAATATGTTCAGTATAGAGCAAATGATTTAAGAAATGTGGTGTTATTTTAATTTATGTTCGTTTTAAGTTTCTTTTCTTAGTTTATAGTAACATCTGTCAAACAGTTCGTGGTAACGAACTGTAAGTAAGGAGCGACCCGGCTCAATGGTAACCGAAACTCTAGAAAACGGGTTTTTGATACCAATAGACACATCAAAAGAATCAAATTTCAATGCTGATTTCAAATATATAACTTTTATCAAGTTTAGTGCTACCCATCAAACGTTACGCGCCTGAGAAAATTTGGCTGATTTTCAAAAAAAAGGGGAAAGACCCCCTAAAAGGGGGTCTATAGAACCTTAATGAAAATCACACCATCATATTCAGCGTATCAGATAACCCTACTATAGAGGTTTCAAGCTCTTATCTACAAAAATGTGGAATTTTGCATTTTTTGCCAGAAGAAAGACCACGGATGCGTGTTTATTTGTTTTTTTGTTTGTTTTTTTTCCCAGGGGTGATCGTATCGACCCAGTGGTCCTAGAATACCGTGGGAGAGCTTATTGGAACGAAAATTAAAAGTTCTAGTTCCCTTTTTAAGTGACCAAAAAAATGGAGGGCAACTAGGCCCCCTCCCACGCTTATTTTTTTTCCCAAAGTCACCCGATCAAAATTTTGAGATAGCCATTTTGTTCAGCATGGTCGAAAGTATGATACATATGTCTTTTAGGATGACTTAATACCCCGAAGTCCCCAGGGGGAGGGCTAAAAGTTATGAACTTTATCCAATGTTAACATATAGTATTGGTTATTGGGAAGTATACAGAAGTTTTAAGGATGGTTTTTTCTGGTGGTGGGGGGGGGGGGGGGGGTTCCGGTGGAGGATCTTTCCATGAAGGAAGTGTTCAGGGGGGAAGGGAAATTGCCATGTAGGGGGCGCCGGACTTGCCAGCATTATTCATTGGTTATTGGGAAGTATACAGACATTTTCAGGACGAATTTTTTTCTGGAGGGGGGGGCCTAGAGGAGGGGGTTACTCTGGAGAATCTTTCCGTGGAGGACGTTTCTTCGGGGTAAGGGATATTTCTATGAAGGGGGCGCCAGATTTCCAAGCATTATTTGAAAAACGATCAGAAATTAAATAAAAAAAAACAAGTTTTTTCATCTGAAAGTAAGAAGCAAAATTAGAACTTAAAACGAACAGAAATTATAACGTATGTGAGGGGGTTCTCCCCCAAGTCAATACCTCGCTCTTTACGCTACAGTTTTTTTTAGTGCTTTCAAAAGAGCTATCTATTCTAATTAAACGGCCTTTCTGATTCAGGAGTTTGTGAATCAAAGTTTTTTTTTTAACTTTTAACGTAAAGAGCGTGGTATTGAATAATGGGAGAACCCTCTCATATACGTAATAACATATACGTAATAAAAAAAACAATAAAAAAAAACAAGCGATACGGCTCAATAGCAATCGAAACTTTTAAAAACGGAATTTTGATGTCAATAGATGTATCAAAAGAATGTGTTTATAATGCTGATTCTAAATATATAAATTTTATTAAGTTTAGTATTACTCATCAGAGGCTACGAGCCTGAGAAAATTTACCTGTTTTTTTAAAGAGGGGGGAAACATCCCCTACAAGTGAAAGAATTTTAATGAAAATCACACCGTCAGATTCAGCGTATCAGAAAACGCTATTACAATGGTTTCAAGCTCATATCTGCAAAAATCTGCGACTTTGTATTTTTTGCCAGAAGAAACATATACGAATATAGAAGTTAGTTACGTAAGTTAATTTGTAAATTACGTCATAACCAAATTTAGAGATATCCATTTAGCAAAAGAAAAGTAAAAATTTTATGCAAATTTTGTTTACCTATTCAATAACGGTGAACCAAAATAAAAGCTGCATTAACTAAAAAACGATCAGAAATTAAATAAAAAAAACAAGTTTTTTAAACTGAAAGTAAGGAGTGACATTAAAACTTAAAACGAACAGAAATTATTCCGTATATAAAAGGGGCTGTCCCCTCCTCAACGCCTCAATCTTTACGCTAAAGTTTGACTCTGTCTCACAACTTTATTTTTTAAAACAATAAAAAACTTTAGCGTAAAGAGCGAAGCGTTGAGGAAGGGACAGCCTCTTTCATATACGGAATAATTTCTGTTCGTTTTAAGTTTTAATGTCGCTCCTTACTTTCAGTTTAAAAAACTTGTTTTTATTTATTTAATACAGTCTAGAATCGACATAAACTGTTAGGTCTGACTTTATTCAAGGCAGTTCTTTCTCGTTTGAAATTCGCCCTTTAATGGAAAACTCAGTTTCTTTTAGCTGAGTTTCTTTCTTATTTTATTGAGATAATTTCTGTGTAAAGTAAAAATAATAAGTCTTGCCTAAATAGATTTTATTGATATTGTTGTTTCTGTGAATCAATATCAGAAACGTGGCGCTAACAGTTTTGGTGGGACAAGTCGTTGTGGGATTAGCCGAAAAACGAATTTAAAGGTTCTATTTAGCAATATTAACCTCACCTTAGTTTGCTTTGAGAATAGAGTTTTAAACTAGGATATTAGTCTCGGATTTTCGATGGGTTAATAATTGTTAAATACCAGCTTTTGTCAGAACTATACACAATTTCATTAAAGATATGCTTAATTTGTTCTGATTTTGGAGTAAAATCAAACAGTAGTAAATTACTGCAAATACGAAACACGAACAATTGAGGGTAAATTTATGGATGTTCATATTAGTTCGCCAGCTAAAAGATGAACATAATATAGGGTGTATCTATCAACGCTGTTTTCAGACGAACTAGTCGCTACTAGGAAGTATCTTTAAAAACTATTCAACTTAATCCCTTTCTGATTTTATTCGAGAACACCGAATCAAACAGTAATAAATTTCTGTAAAGACGAAACACGAACAATTGACGGTAAATTTAGGGATGTTCATGTTAGTTCGCCAGCTAAAAGATGACCATAACATTGGGTGCAACGCTGCTTTAAATCAGCATCAACGCTGCTTCAAGACGAGCTAAACGCTACGGTCAGAAATTTAATTTAAACCCTAAAAGTAATTTTAAAATGTATGGGAACACATAGTTCTGTTTATTTTGATGGAAAAAAAGATAAAAACATAACCTTTGCTTGTATATTCAGTATTCAAGTTTTAATGCCAAATATTTCAAATGCTTGAATTTAATAAGATGAAATTCTATAAGCTAATTTTTCAAATTCGCTTCTTCTCCTCATTGTGCTTGAGCTTGATAGTTCACATCTGCGTCAATTTTGTTAAATAAAAATAGTTCGTAATGGCTCATTGTCAGTAAGAGATGCTTCACTTTTTTTTTACTAATTTTTTAGCTTTGTTTTTCGATTTAATTTTTTTTCAATTATGTCGCTATAAGTTGATGTTGTAAGACCAAAATGTTGTAATAGACATAAATCGAAAAATAAGAGGTATACGGTTCAATTCACTTTTTTTGTTTTTTTTGTTAGATACTTTTCTTGTTTTTTTGTTCGATAATTAAATTAGCCTTTGTTGCTTGAAAAGTAATTTGGCCAATTTTAAATTAGGTATATTTAACTTTTTCAGTTTATTTTATTCGTGTCGTTTATTTTCGACTTTTGTAAGTTCAGTCTTATTGCTTGAATGCCATGATTAATTTTGTTCGTTTTCTCTTTATTTTATCAACCAAATTTATATTACAAATTGTCTCTTTCTTCAGTCCCACTCAAGAAGTTCCGATAATACTGAAAAATGGTAACTTTAAAATATTTTATAAATTTTGAAGTCTACTGTATTTGATCGTCAAAATTATTTATAAAAGATCACTTGCAGTATCATTATAATATTGAAATTTGAATTACTTATAAACATTTTACAGGAGATTAACACGAGAGCAGTGATTAGTACATCTAGAAATGAAGTTGAAAGGTATGTTCATCTTTTAGCTAGTGAATAAGTGACAACACTGTGAATCCGGGTTGCAGCGGTAGCTAGAAACCTAGTAAGAGACGATCACGTCCAATGTTAAGAAATATAATAACCCATAACTTCTAAAAATCCGGTCAGATCAAAACGAAAAGTACACTTTTAGAACCATCTTGTCCGAAACCCCTATATTGGAAAGTTTCTGTCCCTTGGCTTAAACAGCAAGGGAAATATATTGGCTTGAAAATCAAGAAAAGTAGTAGCTATTACAGCATTCTGCCTAAACGGCATCTTTTTTTTTAACGTTCAGAGACAACACTGGCTGTGCATGGCATACGAAAAGACTATGAAGGAAAGAAAGTAATTGTGGGAAGACAAAACCAAACACGGTTGAAGTTTAGCCAGTGATTACAAAGAAAAGACAGAGCAGATAGTTTAGCAAAGACCTCGCTAAGTCGTCTTTTGTGCTTCTAAAAAAAATTCCACAACAATTCAACAGTAGAGATGCCCTAATATCTCCC
>NW_028297639.1:0-12587 GCF_049724085.1 Artemia sp. Qi Xiang Cuo
CGTAGAGAGTCCTACCTTAGATACAGACTGTGAAACAAACGAATCTGGCAGAGAGAGTGACAGTGAATCATTTGACTGTGAAGTAGTGTGGGACAGTGAAGATGACATGCACAATAGTGGCCCTGAATCAGTTGAAAATGGAACACAAAGTCCTACAGGGAGCCAACCATTTGTCAATGTTCCTGACTGGGAAACTCCGCATTGTTCAAACTCAATGAACGATATGTTTGAACATATAGCTAAAAGTGAGTTTTTTTACACAGTGAAAAGGTTAAAGGCTGATTTAATTGATACAGTGAAAAAGTACAAACGTAGTGACAAATATATTGATATTACTACAGAGTATGCAGATTCTATGATCCCTCCAATGTTGTTCAACATGCTTGCATTCCTTTTTGCCGATTTTGAGGACCCACCAGATAATGCTAGCGAAAGATACAGTGTCACAGATGCTGTGAAAGAAGATATTATCAGTTTGGCTCAGGACATTCTATTTCAAGTGGGAAAATTAGAGACCCCAAAACATACTGGCCAAGGTGTTTATGTGTACCACAAAACTCGCAACAAAAATCTTATAGCTCTACTGAATAGACTGAAAATGACAGTTAGCTACAGCACAGTTCAACGCATTGTCACCAATGAAGCTATGAAAGCAAAGGAACAACAAGAAAGAACTGACAACGTCCACATACCAGAAGGAATTGTCCCAGGAGACTTTATTCACTTTTCACTGAACAACCTTGATTTTGAGGTAAGCATCAAAATATGAGGTAGAAGAGTCTAAATCTTAGTTCTAAATTCAAAAATTTTTGCCGCTTTGCGGCATAATATTGCCTTTCAAGATAATTTGCTTCCTTGCAAAGATGTTGCAGGGTCTAATTTAAAGGAAACACGAAAACCACATTATTACTATATTCCAGTGGTAGGTCCCGGAATTTTAGAAAATACTGTCTCAGACATTAACTTAGTTCTTGTGTCTGCAAATGAACAAAAATAAAACAGCATTTCCTTAATCTCAATTTTTAAATAACTTAGACCCTTTGCAGCACAATATTAATTTTTAAGGGTGTTTACTTCTCTAAAATCAGTATTAAGAGGCAAATATAAGGAATGATACACTGTTTAGTGATAAATTTCTAAAATTTTCGGGGATTTGCGGCAGAAAATGCTTTCTCTGCCTGAAGATCCTAAGTTAAGAGAATCTTAAGTTTAGATCCAGCAGGTTAAGGTGCTAGTTGCCTTTGTAGCACCCTAAAAATCTCCTTAAAATGTTAAATTGGCCAAGTTACAGTAATAACATTGAGTCAAACAAATGAAAATATTTGATCACGGGCTCCACGGTTTAATCCCAAAATTCCCGTTAGTGTATTCCCTTATTCAGAATACGACACCGGTGGGTGTCTGAATGACAGATCCAGGAGGAGACCCCCCCCCCCTGGGAAAGTAAACAGTCCAAAATGCCTGGAATTTCTCGGTCCCATTCGGCCTTAGTCACTTTAAAAACGGCTAGTCACAATTCTGACCAAAGACACTGATTCTTAGTGCTAAGTTGATTTTTTTTTTTCCGCTTTTTCTAGAAAACATTTTTCTATGCCAGCTATTTCGCGGAAGCTGTTTTTATACCATACACTTGTCCAAAAGATTTTTTCAAAAGGGGTATTGACCACCTGCCGAGAGCTAGAAATACTCGAGACAAGAGTGTAATTTTTTTTTTGTGACCAAGCCCCTTCCCCCCATTCCCCAAATCCTGGATTCGCCACAAATAACTGATCTATCCTTATTAATTATTTGAACTTCCTTGCAAACAAATTAATTGATTTTCTTCTACTTTAGGAGCAAACTGTAGATGGCACGTCATCCCACGTAACTACCATGATTGCCATCCAACCCTCGAAGGACCTGATTGATGTTGGTACGTCGTCTGCTTCAGTCGTTCGACCGCGCTCCCGGTGCAGAAGCCGTGCATTGTCAAAATCAGATTTCGGAAGTGAATCCTTTGAAAAAGTGACTGAAAAGAAAACGCTGCATAGAACCTTCTTCTTTTAAGCTCGAAATGACTCGAGGGGATGGAAGAGTTTCCATCGCTCCCATTTTCCTATCTTGGGCAGTCTGTCGTGACTTGCCAACAAAATTTCTGGCAGTGCAATTACCAGACAAGTTGACACTTCCAGACTTCAAATATTTTGCAGATGCTGGAAGAAGCTCCATGATGCCTGTTTCTCGCATTGGATATTTGCCAATAATCCCTAGCTCACCTTCAAACCCTGAAGTTATTGCAAAAGCAGTTGCGGTATTACAGCAGACAGCTGATTCTCTTCATCAAGAATACACAGTGATCACATGTGACTTAGCAATTTATGAGATTATACGTGCTTTGAGATCGAAAGATCCAAAAAGCTACGAAAAAGTCGTTCCTAGGCTCGGGGGCCTACACATCGCTATGAACTTTTTAGGTGCCATAGGGTATCTCATGAAAGGTTCTGGCTTGGAGGAGCTTTTTTCAAAAGCAAATATTTCATTGCCTGGGTCTGCCAAAAAAGCTAGGACAGGTAAACCCTTTTACCGCTGTGTGAGAGCCCACCAAATTGTTGTGGAAGCTTTGTGTAGGATGTATTTTGAAGCTTTCGAAGATCATTGTTTAGCGTTTGGTAAGGATACAGCAGTGATGGATCACATAGAGAAGGGGCTCTCAGAGATCGATGTGAATAGCAGTTGGGGTACTGTAACAGGTGCGATAAGTGATCTGCAATCGACTTTAGAGGACTTTGACAGCTTCCTCGAGACATCGTTTACTTCAAAACTATGGTTACAGTAGATGAGAATGTGCTTCATCCTGATGGACTTTTTAATTGCAGAAAGGTCAGGAGATTGGTGGCGACATCTCAAAGCAGCAAGTTTAATGATCCCATATATGGCTGCATCTGGACATTATAAATATGCAGAATGTTTGACACTATATTTGAGAGAAATGGCCTGTGCTCCTCAGAAACTGATTGAAATATTTAAGGAAGGTTTGTTCAATGTGAAAAGGACTCCTGGCTCAATGAATTGTGTCGCACCGGACCATGCGCTAGAATCCTCACTAAATCTGGAAGCAAAGCAAAAAAGTGGATTAAGAGGTGTTACTCTGAACAAAGCAGCAGTTGCCAAGTGGACACTGACATTGCCATTTTGCTCAAGAGTATCCTCTTCCCTTCAGTCGATGGCAGGACTGGATGGGGCGACTGAGTTTGACAACAATATTTTGCAAAGCCATGACAAGACAAGTAGCCTCGTAGACAAGTCAGTTAGTATTCTTGAAGAGCATATACATCCTTTTAAATATGATGAAGTGCCGTTGGTGAATGTGATCACTTTTGAAACTGTTGATACAGCAATAGCGGAACGGATTGTCTCAGCAGAGAAGATAGGATTGGATGCTGTAGAGGATTATTTAAAAGGCAATTCTAGTGCTTTTTCAAAGATCAAGGTTCAAACCATGGAAAGCTGCTTAAAACCTACCCAAAAGACGAAACGTACTTTTGCTAACCCTGTAGAAGAACTAGAAGCAGTTAAAAAAGTTCTGCTGAATGTTGGTAAAAATCCAGGATCAGCAACCGACATGCTAAAAAAAATACTTCAGCATGAACTCCTCCAGTATTCACCGGCATTGTTCGAAGCGCACTCCGAGGGATTCCGATTAAGAACAGGAAAGAAATCTGATCTGATAAACTTTATAGAAGGGTTGTCTTGCCTAGATTCTAAGGCCTACTCTTTGCCAGTGTTTGATGTCAATTCGAGGCTATCTCTCATTCTGGACTTTATGCCGCTCTTAAAGACTATGACTCCGTCAAAGGATGAGACATTGTCTGATTTTTCAAGAAGGTTGACGTGCAAGGTTTTTAGTCAGCTCCCGGAAAATCTATGCCAACTGCATGTAGTTTCTGACCGGTATGACAGAATTTATGGAATCAAGGACCCAACTGGCTCACCAGTATGCTTAAAAGACAGTAGTGGCTGCCATAGACGAAGGGGTGAGCAGAGTTTGAAGGTCAGTACCACATATAGTGACAGCATCAAACTCGGTGATTCCTGGCAATCAATTCTTAGAAGTTCTTCCTGCAAAGCTAACTTGGTGGCTTTTATTTATGAGTTTTGGAGCAATATTGGAAGTAAAAGTAAGAACTTTGATATTATACTTGCTGGAGGTTTCCCTGATCGTCGACATGTTGGCATATTGCCTAGAAAAGGATCCCTGGAACCTTTGCCTCCTCTTAGTCTCGAGCTTGCAAGCACACATAAAGAAGCAGACATGCGTGTTGCAGTCCATGTTGCTTCCAGCTTTAGGAATGGAAGTTCTTCTGTCATTGTTCGGGCCAATGACACAGATATTCTGGTGATACTTTTGCAACACTCCTCTACGCTGTTAGCTACGAAAGAGAACAAAAAGAAGGAGCTATTCCTCCAATTCCCTGACAGAGTTTTCCCTGTGCACGAGCTAGCTATTTCTCTTCCACGGGACTTTATTGACAGCATTGGACTTCTACACTGCCTTAGTGGCACTGACACGACGAGCTTTGCTTATTCTGTGGGGAAGAAGACATTTGTGAAAGCAGCTTTGAAATTTGATCTTGTTAGTGACATGGCGAAACTGACGAGAAAAGTCAAGATTGACCTTGTCAACATATCAAATTATATTGAGGAAGTGACGGAGGTGGCAAGAAAAGTAACAATCGCAGCCTATGGAAAGAATCCTACTGACTTTAACTCCTTGAATGACCTGCGAGTGCACTTATTCCATAGGAAAAAATCATTAAAAAATCTTCCGCCCACTGAAAACAGCTTTAAATATCACATCCTTAGAGTTGTATATCAGTGGGGAATCGTTTTACAGGCTATGGAGTCTGAACCAATAATTTTAGACCCCCTAAATTTCGGATGGGTATACAGTGACGCTTTCGGGGTTATTCCTCTGACAAATTCATTGTCGCAGTGGCCGATTTCTATAAACCGTATTGCAGTTCATTGCAAGTGTAGAAATATGTGTATTGGAAAGTGCTCCTGTGCTGGAATCCGCAAGTGCGACTTGCTTTGTGCTTGTGCTGGGTCATGCGATCTTTCTGAAAGTGACGACG
This sequence comes from Artemia sp. Qi Xiang Cuo, assembly GCF_049724085.1. NCBI lineage: Eukaryota > Metazoa > Arthropoda > Branchiopoda > Anostraca > Artemiidae > Artemia > Artemia sp. Qi Xiang Cuo. The sequence goes on from NW_028297639.1 coordinate 5,115, forward strand.
AGTTTGACTAAATAATAACTTAAAAAACATTGCTAAACATATTTAAATTATGTATATTCGACCAATCGTATGTTAATAAAATTGTAAAAAGCAAAAGCTTGTAAAAGCAGTTTGAAGCATATTGAAGCTGTTGTGCTTGAAGCAGGATTTTTTTTTTTTTTTTTTTTTTTTTTTTTTTTTTTTTTACTGATGTGGTAAATTAACGATCGCCTAATGTTTTGGCTAGGTATAAAAAAGACAACTACAATATTCTAGTAGAAAGCTGGACTTAGTCTGAGTGAAATAGAAAAATCAACAAACTTAGTTGCAAAAAACCACCAAGCGCACCTTTGGCGCTTATATTCCCGAGATATTCATAATCAGCATGGTCGATTTAGTCTAAAACCTCTCTCAAATCACTTGTCCCCCTCAGATTGCTATTTTGTCAGATTTTCAACTTTGGCTCCCTGACTATTAGGCCTATTAGATTATCTAAAAATTGTCAGTGAAAATAATTCAGATATGGCTGACATACCTGAATAATGGTAGATTGCAAAATGTTCTGATGTCTTTCATCAGGAGCAGACCGAATCTCCACATGCTGCTTGAGGAATTGGAGGTTCTGTATAGGTCCCACATTGACTCCTTCCCTACTCCACTGCCACTCTTCTTCCTCAAAACCCTCAAACGTGAGAGGAAGTCTAATTGAGCATCTTTAGATGAAGTGCCTGGGTAGGCTAAAGACATTTTCACACAGATGCACCTCCAGACATTTTCAATAAAAATTTTGTCCATATGTTTTGGGTCACTTTTAATATATAAACATGGATTGCACTCTATACAGACAATAAGTTCTTCCCAATATTTGGATTTTTTTCTGTTCCATGTGCCACACATTTTTACTATATTTTATTTCAAAAATTACTTTCAATTTTTAAATGTAAATACAGATGAAAGTAGTGAAATTTGCAACACGCTGATTGGCTATAATCGAAAATCCTAGACATTTGTTCTAGCCTCTTGAACTCTGAGTCTAGCCAAGCGCTAGACTAATATACCTCATTACGACGTTTCTATTAAATTTTGGCTCATTAGTCATTGATATTATTTCAGAACATATTTTTAATTTTCCAGACCATTTTATTTTGTTCGAGAATGTCTCTTTGATTTCTAGGGATCGGGGTTTTAAGCAAAATTTTCGTGAAACTCTTGAAATAAAGAAAATCTTATTCAAGAATATTGCATTGAATCGGGATACAGGTGAATATGGGCTGGACTCTATCTAGGATAATTTATTAAAATCTGACAGAGTAAAGTTCAATTCACCCAATGTAGTTGACCTTGTCCAAATCTTATATCATTGAACGCTAATGAACCGAATCCAAGAAGGTCAAAGAGAATAGCTTCTGCCTTTGCTTTGAAAAGAATTAGAGATTTAAACAATATGTAGTGTTATTTGATTTAGTATATAAACTTTTATTTTAGTTTTACTACTGATGACGGTCACTTTATATGTGACCGAAATATCTGGTATTCTTTGTGAATTTCTATCACTGTTATCATCATCACTGTCTATTAAAAGGATTTTATCCTTATTTGAACTTTTATTTATTGTCATGGAAAGGCAATGTGGTCTCCGAAATTATTTACGTTGTGAATAAAGATTATTATCGACATTTGAATCAACAGTTTTTTTGTTTCTTTTTTACATGGACACTTCGCAAACATGACATACCTGACATACCTGAATAATGGTAGATTGCAAAATGTTCTGATGTCTTTCATCAGGAGCAGACCGAATCTCCACATGCTGCTTGAGGAATTGGAGGTTCTGTATAGGTCCCACATTGACTCCTTCCCTACTCCACTGCCACTCTTCTTCCTCAAAACCCTCAAACGTGAGAGGAAGTCTAATTGAGCATCTTTAGATGAAGTGCCTGGGTAGGCTAAAGACATTTTCACACAGATGCACCTCCAGACATTTTCAATAAAAATTTTGTCCATATGTTTTTGGTTACTTTTAATATATAAACATGGATTGCACTCTATATAGACAATAAGTTCTTCCCAATATTTGGATTTTTTTCTGTTCCATGTGGCACACATTTTTACTATATTTATTTCAAAAATTACTTTCAATTTTAAAATGTAAATACAGATGAAAGTAGTGAAATTTGCAGCACGCTGATTGGCTATAATCGAAAATCCTAGACATTTGTTCTAGCCTCTTGAACTCTGAGTCTAGCCAAGCGCATTGTCTAGTGTGTCTAGCTAAGCGCCGAATTTTACTTGTGAAAGGTTGTTGCCTAGACATTGAATTCTGGCTAGAAACGTGTTCTAGACACGGATTCTAGCTAGACACGCTTGTGAACGCCGCTTTAGCCTATCAGTTTTTTTTCTCTGGCTTTAGTTCTGAATATGCAATTCCTTTTATTTGAGTAGATTTTTTAGCCATATCAATGGTTTTTTTTTATTTCAGGAAATGTGGCCTATTTGCTTATCTTTAAAACCTTATAAATTGGGATTGAGCAAAATTTTGATGCTGAAAACAATTTTTTAGCACTTCATTTAATCCGAAGATCTATTTTCTAACATTTCACTTTTATAACACGTATATTTTTAAAGGTCAGGACCGTCCAGAGGGATGATGAGTCGAGGAAAGAACTTCAAAATGCCTTCCTGTGACATACTTTTGCCTGTAGAACCACCCCTGATAGTTTCAGTGGTAAATACCTACCAAATCATTATTGAGTTTGGAATAAAGTGAATACACCATTCGATGCCTTTTTTATGCTGATTACAAATATAATAATAATTTCTGTCGGAAATGAAGTTCAGTCCCCCCCCCCCCTATATGCCAATTCAGGGTATATATTTCTACATTAGGGGAGTGGGGGCAAATTTTGTTTCTGATGTAAATGGGAGGTAAGTTTAAACTTTACCCCCACCCCCTAAAGTAGAAATATATACCCTGAATTGACATATATAGGGGGGGGCTAAAATTGGGCTAAAATGTTTTTTAAGTAGACAGTCAAAACCAAGTTTAAACTGTGGGTGTGACATTGTTCACAAACCGGCTGCCGTCAATCAAAAGGCGATATCTGACATAAACTCGATTTTACAGGAGAGCGAAAAAACAAAAAAAAGTTTGAAGCCTTAGAAAACATGATAGGAGGTGCCTGTTTTGCAAAAAAATACATCAAATCTAGGTTTCAGAGCAAGACAAATTTTTTTGTTAAGGAAAAACTAGACAATTCTTTTTCGTTCTCGAGATAGTGCAGATATCGCCTTTTAACCTGACAACAAAAGGCGGTATCTGCAAGAGCGCCACAGTAAAATTCCATATAAGAAAAACGATATTACCTTTTCACAAAATGACTTTAAATCAAAGAGAAACGCAGTTTCCAATGAGTGTATTTGCTTTCCAGCAACATCAGCTATGTCATAATGTAAAATTACCTTGTTTTCAGCCAGTTGTTTGGTCTTGGTCTTCGATCGCTTCTATTTCGGGAAAACGCGCATCTCAGAGGACTACGATAAGATCAAGTCAAACTCCAGCACAAGCGTTTCCACAACATTGAATTCGTTTAATTTTATAAAGGTAATAAAGGTGATATTCATTTATGTTATAAAAAAAAGAAAAAAAGTCTACGTTTTTTTACTCGTCTTCTGGTTCACAGCCCTCGAATTCGTCAACCAAGACTTGCACGTTGGCTGTGTGAATGTACTTCGAGAAAGACTTATTCCGTGTGTCTGCAATATTGGGTACAAGTTTCATCTGGATGTTGTTTTTTTTGTCCCTTGAAATCCCCCTTGGAACTAACAGCTTCTTAGGCAAACCTTTTCCTAGATCACTTTTGGCTGTCACTGTCAGAAAATCTACAGCTTTCATTTCGTCGTCAAAATCATATCGCTTAGATAGTTTCGAATCTTTCTTTATGAAACTTGCCTCTAAGATCTTTCCAATTTGAATATCAACTGACATTTTCCCAGACTTCTCATTCTTCCATTCGTAGATATCGCGTATTCGGGGCTTTTTAACTCGGGTATTGTGTCTGGAATCCTGCATAAACTTTTTCAACTCGGGAAACTCCTCAACAACCAGCGTCGCACGGGTTTTCTTCTCCCTCACACCATGCAAGCTGTCAGCTGCCAGATGTGTGTGTCCCTTTGTTAGGAAATTGATGTAAATCTTCTCTGGGCCCCATGATTCGTTTACACTGTACACAAACATGGAAAAGATTATCCAGCTCTTGTTCTGTGAAGAGCAGTTATCGGCCCAGAAGATAAATTCTTTTGTATCCCGCAACTCGTCCACAAGACCAGAAAAAGCAGAGGTGGCAGCATCTTCGGTTCTACCATATGTTGCTTTGTGCCATACTACACAGTATGCCACTTCTGGTGACGAGCCGGTGCGAGCACAAGAAAGCGGTGGAACAAAAGTTTCATTGAAACACACTAGCTTGCTTGTGAAAAGTGATTCTTTAACTGCTGGCTGTATTGGGAAAATTAGGACTTTTTGAATATCAGCTATAAACACTGCCTTTTCCTTGCCGTGTGCGTGATCAGCATCTTTATCAAGTTCTCGCCTAGCTTTTTCTGCCTGGTTTCTATGCTCCTGTTGCTTCTCCCTTTCTTTGTCTGACACATCGTGCCTGGATTCCTTTATTTTGAACAAGTCACAGATTTTACATGCATCTAACCTTGACATCTTGTTTGATATGTTCATTTCTTGCAAAACCCGAAGGTGAGAACTATGACTACAACGCTGCTCGGGAAATTTTTCTTGAAAGTCAGCAAACATAGCTTCAAACGCAATATCTCTTGGGATATATCTCACATACGGACTGTTATACCTCCTTTAGTGGGGCTGACAGGGCTTGAACGATTCTATATGCATGCGAAGAGCTTCGCGATGCACATCCACCTTTCTAGCACCTCCTCTTTTTTCTGAAGAGGAAAATCCGACGCCCGGGGTCTTTAGCTTTCTTGATATTACCTTGATGACTTTTGGACTGATGTATCCAAAAGTTGAAAGATACGTCTTTTAGCTCACTACCAACAAGAGTTCTCCAGCAGCAATAGGTAGGCGATACACGAAACTGTAGTCTCTAAATTTTGTACGTTTCGAGTCTTTCAGGGTGATTCTTTTTTTGCGCTAAACAAAAAAAAACGACTTGATGTGTGCAATTTTTTCTCCCTGGCTTAATTCTTGAAACTTGTCATAGATCTGTCTCCTCTGATTAATTGCAAATTCTTTGTACTTTTTCTTACACTTTTCAGGGTTGCACCCATTCTCTCTGAATAGATGTTCTCGCCTTTTCTTTTCAATCTTCTTTCTCCTTTTTTCTAAGACGTGGGTCTTCTATTTTGTAACAAAATCAGGTTCTTCAACATCTAGTTTTTCTTGTCGTTCAACACAGGCGATAGAGACTTCACTCTCAGGTAATAATGAGATAAGCTCGCCTTGTACATCAGTACTTTGTCTTGCTGCTCTTCGAACACTAGCACCTGTAGAATCTTCTGATTCTCCATCTGGCTGATACTTGCTGAGTTGTTGGTCTCCAAGTCATCGTCTGAATCAAGTAAATTTTTATGTAGGCTTTGTCTGGTATCTTCTTTAATAGCTGCTTGATTGTTAGATTGAGTGGACAATTCTAAAACTATTCCAACGTCTCTTTCACTAAATCCATTCATATCTGCATGCATATCTTCTGTAGTAGTTTCATTGTTTTCTGCACGCATTTCTGTCCCCATATCATAGTTAACTCCAATGATCTCAGTCTCAAAATTTTCTAGCCAGTATTTGATAAATTGTATGCTCTCTAATTAAGGTGGAGCATCTGTTTGGTCCAATGAAGCTTTTTGTGGTAATGGGTGGCTTGAGACTATTCCTCTGATGGGTATTTTTTTTGGTATCACTGTTTCTTTGGGAACAATTCTGATCATTCATGGTTCTTGGGACACAACAAAAGGAGCTGCTTCCCTGTTATCAGCATGCATATCTGCTGTCGCCATTTCACTGCTGTAAGCGTGCATCTTTGTTGCCATCTCATTGTTTGTGTCTCTTTTGAGCTGTTTTGAGCTACTTTGCGCATTGTTTTGAGCTGTTTCCCTGAAAAAAAAATCATCAGCAGAAAATACAAAGAACAAACAGCGTAAAGCAGAGGGGTCCCGAAACTTTTTGGACCATGGGTCAGATTTCGGAAGGGAAGGGATTGCATACCGGATTAACGCCTAGTCGAGCAGCCATCAGCCAGATCTCAGCACAGTCATTGAACTGCGAAAGTTTTTGAAGGTACAAATTGCCAAAACGGGGAATTCGAATGGTTTTCCCGACTGAAAGCTCGTTTTGTCTTGTTTCTAATGGTTCAACTATTTGACCAAGACGGATCCTATATAATATTTTATTTGAGAGCGCATAGTCATGAGAGGAAACAGATCCCCAAATATATAGATACTGCCCGAGTGTGGCACACATGCATTTATTGCTTATTGTGTGGAAATGGGTTGGCAATTTAAAAAAAAAAATGTAACATAACGTTTAAATGTAAAAAATTATTTTTTACATTAAATTTTTACATGTAAAGTATATACCTCAGTCATAAATGTTTTCGAGGCCAAAACTGGATAAAACACTTTTGTTATTTATTACATTTTAACACGTAAAAGAAAAAAAATCCATCTAAAGTACCATCCCTGACTGTGGACATGCACAGGACATGCATCCCTGGAGTAGCCCAAAATAGTGGGTACTCTACCCCATAAACAGCTAGTGGCCCTGGCTGGGAAAGATCCTGTTTTCGTCAGATTTTAACAGAGTTCAAGCTCTTCTTAAATAGCCTCAAAATTTATAGTAGCTTACACTGATGAAGAGATAAAAATACACAAAACATTTGCCAAACAAGCAATAATGTGGTCTGACAACAGCAAACCATCTGCAAAACGAACCCCCAGAACAGCTATGACAAAAAATCTGCATCAGAATTCCAAACTAGAAACTTAAACTGACCTATCCTACTAGCTGATTTCCTTGCCGGGGTCAAATCTTTACAAATTTCGAAATAATTCCTTTTACAGGTACACAGGCCTAACAAGCCATTTACCCTTACCTTTCTCTCGCCATCTTAAGGGCCTCTTTCAACAAGAAATTGCCACGGCTCATGATTATGCTCTTCAGTTTTACGGATTCTTTTCTTCTATATAGCCTTGAATGTGATGAAAGGTTGGCCTTATTTGGCGATATCTGCTCGTGTACTGTAAGTAAAAGCAAAGATCAAAAAGACGATATCTGCATGTGCAGATATCGCATTTTGAGTCACAAGAGAATACAAGTTGTCCAGACAACGCCAAATAAAATTACAAGATCTCTTGGCTATTTTTGTAGATATCACGTTTTTGACTCAACTAACCGATAGAGCGGAGTGTCTTTACTCGGCATACGCAGAAATCTCAATTTCGCTCGTCATGTCAGATATCGCCTTTTGATTGACG
>NW_028297640.1:0-12582 GCF_049724085.1 Artemia sp. Qi Xiang Cuo
TATAATAATATATATATAATTAGCGTAATTATTTTTCACAATTATCATAATTAATTGGATCATTCTAACTTAGCAATTAACAAAGAAATAAAAAAAAATGCACCTGAAAAAATCAGTACTTTCATCAGCCTTGTGCAAAAATCCTTCTCCCAAATTTTTCATTTCCCCTCGTCCAAAGAAAAGAATCTTGGGTACGCACCTGTAAGAAAACAGACGAAATTGTAGTATTTCAGAAGAAAAAAAGAGACAACAGACTCAAGAATCATGCAACTCCTCCCTCCCCATGCGCATGCCTGTTTCCCAGTGTATTGGTAAAGCATTGTTTCCAGGTTGTTGCAATTCTAAAATATAATACCTTGACCTCTCCAAGGGTGGCACCTGGAGATTTGCTTCCTCTGTTTGATAATGACGTAGATATATAATTTTCAAGTCCAGATTTCTGGTTTAGATATCTCGCTGCCATTGATGGTTGATGAAACTCATCTACAAATAAAAGCATCTCAGATGAAATCACTTTACACAAGTTAAAAAGGAAAAATTAAAGAAAAGAGAACACATTTGACATTTTTAACCAAATGGATCTTTTACTGCTGCCGCTCTAAACTAATGTAGTGTTTACACACTGAGTTACACACTCTCTCTCTCATTTTGCCTTCTCCCTTCCCCAGTATCTCAAGCTGTTTTCTTGTCAGTCATGCGAAAGAAGTTTTTCGAAGCGGTTTCTAGTTCTTCCTTGTGCTTTGTTACTACGCTTGATGTCTGCTAAACGGAAAAGAGTCGTGTTTCTACTAAAAGGCACTTATAAAATTTTTAAGAAAAAAAAATTGAAATCGACATCTAGAAAAAACAGTTGTGTCTTGAGTATACTACTGCTAAGAAATCACCGAAGCACCAAGCCACCTAAGGCCAACACAGTTACGCACGCTCCTCCTTCATCCCAATATATTCAAAACCTCTTTACAGCTTCCCAGGAAATTCTCATTTCCCTTAAATCTTTTTATGATGTCCTCCCACCCAAAACGAGGACGACCTGCTTTCTGCTTAGCCCTAGAAGGTTGGCCGAAAAGGACAACCTTTGGCAATCTGTCTTCCTTCATCCACAAAACTTACCCTAGTCATCTCAACCTTTCTTTCATTATAGCCCTAAAGAGCGATATAAAACCACATTTCCCACCTGATCAATCTTTTCGTTACCAAACGTCACCTTTTCATCTTCACTTATTCATAGCCTTAGTGACTTAGTTTTCTTGACATTAATTTTCAAACCTATTCTACCGCCCTGAACTCGCAAAACCACTAAAAGTTCATTCATTTTACTTAATATTTCATAAACTCACTCTTATCACATTTTTTTATATAGAGTGATTCCTAGCTGCTGACCATATTCCCAAATACTCTTGAAATCCTGGCTGCTGCATTTTCAATACCGTACGTCAAACTAAATTTGTGGTCTTATCACTATTATCCTCCCCACCCTCCTCCCAAATTTTTCATATCCCCTCGTCCAAAGAAAAGAATCTTGGGTACGCACCTGTAAGAAAACAGAAGAAATTGTAGTATTTCAGAAGAAAAAAAGAGACAACAGACTCAAGAATCATGCAACTTCTCCCTCCCCATGCGCATGCCTGTTTCCCAGTGTATTGGTAAAGCATTGTTTCCAGGTTGTTGCAATTCTAAAATATAATACCTTGACCTCTCCAAGGGTGGCAACTGGAGATTTGCTTCCTCTGTTTGAAAATGACATATAATTTTCAAGCCCAGATTTCTGGTTTAGATATCTCGCTGCCATTGATGGTTGATGAAACTCATCTACAAATAAAAGCATCTCAGATGAAATCACTTTACACAAGTTAAAAAGGAAAAATTAAAGAAAAGAGAACACATTTAACGTTTTTAACCGATAGGATCTTTCACTGCTACCGCTCTAAAATAATGTAGTGTTTACACACTGAGTGTAAAAACATTCTAATGACGCCACATCAATCAGTCACAGATCTGACGTAATAATTAATTTCGATTTATTTTTGTTTTGATGAAATTCGATATTCCTTAATTTTCTTTCCAATTAATAAATTTTTTAATTTAAATGAAAACAAGGCATTTATTGGACGAAGGAGAAAGCGTCTTAAGCAAGCTGGAATCAGTTTGCTACCTTCCCTAAAAAGGGCAAATTTTTCCCCTACACATTGATAACTACATCGTGTCCCTTCCCACCCTATATTCATGTGAATTAACTAAACGTTGAGGAAATGGGGAGGAGAGGAGATAAAGATTTAAACTAGGAGCTATTCTGGAAAATAACACGTGGAAACTTTCTTAATACAAATGAATTCAAATTTTGTTAAAATACTATTTACTTTACGAAACATAAATTAGACTAGCACTCATATTTTATTTACGATAAATAGGCTTTAATTTGTTTAGGGAAAGCAAGGGTTGGGCTTGACCCCCTAACACTTAAAACTTCCTTGAATATCTGGGCACTTCCTAATCAATTTATGTAGCCTTTTTTTATATACATGTTACCATCTCCCTTCCCAGGCAAAGAAATTAATTTATTATTTATAAAAAAATTAATTTATTATTTATGATTTTTTTTTTTTTTTCAATGTCATGCTGTCAACAAATACATTCTCAATGCAAATAAAACAGTGGTCATCAAACAATTAACCATCAGTAAAATAAACAATCTTTCTTTTTACCGATGGTTTATTGTGGTGACTACAGGCATCTACATTGCTACCATATTGGAGGGCAGCCTATCAAGGCCTGAAAAAAAGAAAAATAGCCCATTAGATAGTTTTGCTCGATACAATGTGAAAAACTGGCGATCGAACGAACCCTACTGACAGAGTAACTGTGCAACTTTATAAACCCAATTGACTGAATAATATACAGTAAGAAATGGTGAAGATGCAATTTAGATCCCCCTCATTAAAACAACTTATTTCTAACTTGTATTATTTAGTCAATTGAGGTGTAAAGGTGCACAGACTGTCTATTAGAAGCAGATTATAAACAAGTCACATCTTGCTGTACATCCCAGTCCCATTGTAGGGCCTCTGCACCTTATACTATAGGGGAAACTAAACTGCACCTTTCCTGTAAGAAATAAGTTGTTTTTATTATGGGGAACTAATCTGCAGCTTTACTCTAGACAGGAGCTTGGCTCCCTTTAGGCTTGGATTGCCTCAACCTGCAATGTCAAGAGATCATATAATAACCCAATGGCTTCAAGTTTTACCATCTGCCAAGAATATATCATAGCCTTGATAATCCTCTGTTACTTGAATAAGGGATCCCAATGAACAAACTTCATGGGCTGTAAATTGAATTGAATTGAAATGGATGGTTCCTCCTCTCTTCCTGCAAGGACTCAGGAGGCTTCTTGTAATCACTATACTACTTGGTTTATATAAGATGTATCCCATTAATATCCTTTATAAACTTGCATATCAACTTGAGTCCATCAGCACAATCATTGTTCAATCCTGCTCCACTTAGTATGTCACTACTCTGTCGAATTTTTTTTTCTCTGCTAACCTGTCTATTATTCTTCCTCCTGTCTTCTGTTCCAGCGCATTCGAATAACAGATGTTCTACCGTTTCCTCATTTCCACAAAGGGCACATCTCGGATCTTCCTTATAGAAACGGGCTCTATATTTCTGAATTCCTGCATGACCTGACCTTAGTCTGAATATTACCATGGCTTCAGACTTACTTAGCGGTCCATATATTTTCTTTTCAAATTGCCTTTCTTTCTTTTGTGTAGCTAACATATTTGCTGAGAACACACGGCTGTCCTCAAATGTCTTTATTCTCAATTTCTTTATCACTTCTCCAATTTGATTAACCATCCTGGGCGTGATATCTCCAAATGTTTGCCCATCTTCTGTGGATGCTTGTTTTGCTGCAGTGTCAGCCATTTCATTTCCATTAATGTTTGCATGCCCTGGTACCCAATCCAATGTGATGGTTACTCTCTTTTTCAGTAGTTTCTGTAACTCCTCATGGCAAAAGATCACTTCAGGAGCTACTTTATTTGCTAGATAAATATTCTTGATTGCCTCCAAACAACTTTTTGAATCCGAAAAAATTATATATTTTTCACCTGTGTGTCCCAAATCTATTATGTATTTCACTGCTTTGGCTATTGCAACTACTTCTGCCTGAAAAACTGCAGTTACATCGCTTAATTTCAACAGTTTAACTATATTCTTGAAGGGACTTACAAAAGCCGTCCCCGCTCTATTATCCACTTTGGATGCATCTGTGAAGATATCCACAGTGTCAAGATATTGCATTTCTTTGCTCGTCTGGAGTAATTGATCATCATCTAGATTATCACCCTTTCCAAATTAAGTATTGCAATGATATGGTATGGATTTCCACTGAGGAGCTATTAACATATTGGACACTCTCAAAATTGATGTTAACTGACAATCCATTTGAAACTCTTCAATTCTCTTCTTTGCCCTCACACTAACGAATAGTTTTTTCCATGAATATTACCCCCGTCCCTCTTTGAGAAGTTTTGATTTAATTGGATTTAACCGGTCAGATATCCATGTCTTCTGTAAGAACTTTAATGTTGCTATGTCTCCCCTGCTACCTAGCTTCTCAATCCCACTTTCTGATTCGAGAAAGCTTCGTGGAGTTGTCTTTCTTTCTCCAAAAGCTGTCCTTAAGCACTGTATTGAATAGTTTTCAGTTCCTCTAGCAAGGACTTAGACGCTGCCATGTCAATTATTACTTCATATTCAAATTTTTCTCTTATGTATTTTATATAAAATTCCTTAAAAAAATCAGGCTTAGGGCCAAAATTAGCTCCACATAGCATTTTCATAAAATTTAATCTTGTAGCACATGTTTTCTTTAACTGTCTTACATGAACTTTAAACGTCAGCTTTCTATCAATGGAAATTCCAAGCCATTTAAATTGGTTCACGGATTCAGTTTGTTTCCCATTTAGAAAGAGACAAAGATCAGAATACTTTTTTGTTCGAATGATTACCATTGCTTTGGTTTTCTCCACCGAAAACTTCACACGATTCTCCATAGCCCACGTTTCCATCAACTTTATTTCCTCCTGCGCCACTCGTTGCCCCTCCTCAACACTGTCACACACTATCTACTTTGCATTATCATCAGCAAAAATCCCAGCTCTCTCCTCTCCTGTATCCAGTGGTATATCAAATTCACATATATTGTAAAAATCTGGCCCCAATAAGGAGCCTTGTGGTACTCCACGTTTTCTCAGGACCTTTCTTTCCGAATATCCTTTACCCGCTTTTACTGTCACTTCTCGTTCACGTAATTAATCATAAGAAAATCTTAATAAACATCCTCTAACTTTTGCTGCAATCACTCCTTCTAGTATATGTCGATGAACCACACTATCAAAAGCACTACTCACATCAAAGAAAACTGCTAAACAGATTTTTCTATTTTCCAAACAATATACTGCATCATTTACAAATATTTGCAACACTTCTATAGTAGATCTGTTCTTTCTAAACCCACATTGAACATATTTCAAAGTGTTTGTTCTTTCCACTTTCCATGTAAGCCTATCCTTAACCATTCTTTCATAAACTTTTCCTAACACAGGTAGTAGAGTAATCATCCTAAAGTTTTCCATTTTTGAATTATCTTTGCCTTGTTTAGGAGTCATAGTTACTACCCCATCCTTCCATATTTATGGAAATTTCCCGTCTTCCCAGGCTTTGTTAATAATTTCTAACAATGTTTTTATCCATTTGTCACTTAAATGTTTGACATACTGTGGGTAAATCATGTATAAACCTGGTGGTTTTAATGGTAATTTTTAAATCCCATTCTTTAATTCCTCTACCGTAAAATATCTGTTAAAATCCATATCATTTTCTATATTAGAGAGTCTTATTACCTTAGCAATGTAAGTTTTTCATCATCCTTAAAATCGTCTGGTCTTCCAATCACTGACTCTACAAAATCTACTGCTTTATTCGCGTTTTCTGGTTCTTCCACTAAATCCGATCCGTTAACAGTCAAGGGTGGGCTACCATTTTCATCTTTCTTCCCTGTAATCAATTTTTTTACTGTTTTGTACACTCTTCTTGCAGGCTGTCTAAAATCCAACTTCTCCACGAATTCTTGGTACGAAATTTTCTTTGCTTCTACTGTTTGGCGCCTAAAGACTGCATATCTTCTTTGACACATTAAAAAATTTTCAAAGTTTGGAAGCTGATTGTACCTTCTTCTTGCCTCTATTAGCTTTTTCTTTGCTACTGTACATTCATTGTTCCACCAAACACTCAGTTTGCGGTGAATAGGACCTCCTTTACTTTTTGGAGCCAGTTCTTGTGCTATTTCTAAGAGTGAATTTTCAAATACATCTATCTTTTCATCGACATCTTCACAACCATTCACCTGTGACTGAACGTCTGTTTCTTGTAATTTATTTGTAAAATCTTCACAGTTAATCTTCTTTAAATTCACTTTGATAGTTTCTTCATGATTTTTGCATACACTATTATCTTGAGAAATCTCTACCATAATGGCAAAATGATCACTATATAGAGTGGATTCCCTGTCACTTGTTACTGATACTTTTGGTGCCAATGAAGCTGATCCTATGGCCAAGTCTATGGTCACTGATCTTCCTGTTCTGTTATTGATTCTAGTTGGTACATCCTTGGGAGTAAACAGGCATATATCTGAGTTTTTCATTAAAAATTCAAAGATTGTTCTCCCATTTCTATTATCACTTCCGCATCCACACCAAAGACCATTGTGTGCATTTAAATCACCTATAATCATTAGTTTCTCTCCTCCAGGCACTGTTTCTATAATTTTTTCTAGACCTCGATCACTTAAAAGTAAATTACCGTCTGGGATATAAATATTGAATATATTCAGCTTTACTTTGTTTTTAAGATGTATTTTGCTTCCAACAACCTCCATTTGATAATGCCCCTGTATTGACAAATGAATTTGGATATAGTTGATTTCCTTGTTAATACCAATAATCACCCCACCTCTCTCTTTATTTCATCTATCTATTCTCACTACATTATAGTCTCTGAATGATGGATTTATATATGGGTTCAAGTAAGTTTCTTGAATGCTAAACGCGTCAATATTATTCTTAATACAATAGTCTAGTACTAAATCATTATTCAATTTAACTAATGGTCGTGGATCCCAAGACATAATTTTTATGGATGATTTAACAGTCATTTATTTACACATTGATTCAAAATAAGGCTGCTGTTCATTTACATGATTCCCAAACTTTCAATAAAATTACAGAGTTTATCCACTTTTTCCCTGATAGGCAAGTTCTCTATGCTGAAAATTTCTGGTGACAACACTAGACCAATCACAATCTTGTTTATAATACTACTCACTATTCTTTGCTGCATCTGACCAGTTTCTTTATCCCTAAGGGGCACGTTGATTTTTGCTTGTTCTTTATATGCCTGTTTGTTAGTCACTTCAGCATATGACCTGTAAACTATTTCAGCTCTTCTAAAACTCATTTGATGTCTTTCAGCAACTTTTAAAATCTCAGTATTCTTTTGTCTGACACTACATTGCATTGAAGTTGATGGGTGGTTACCATAGCAATTGATGCATTTATATAAATATGTTTTATTTTGTATATTGTTGTTCTTCATTTGACACTGTCCAGATGTATGCCTGCCAACATGTAGTACGCAAATTTCTTCTTTCGCTGGGTAATATTTCTTTACATGTCCATACCTTTGACACTTATAACATTGTAGCAATTGTTTCTTATATTCATATACAATTCGTCTTCTTCTCCCCATCCATACAACAGGAGGAAGCAAATTATTTTCAAATGTTAGCAATATTGCAAGACTGTCTTCTATTTTTCTAATCTCTCTATTAAATCTTTTTTGCCTTTTGGCCCCAATTATTGCAATTGGGCTATCTATACTATCTAAAATATCATCCTCTGAAACTTCAAGGGGTACCCCCTTTATTATCCCTCTTACTGTCTCCACTTTTCTCTTGGCCTCTATTGCCAAGCCACACATTTGACTTTGCTTCAACATTTTCTCAGCTGCGATGTCATTTTTCACAAAAATAAAGATTTTCCTTCTTTCAGCCAAAACTTCGAACTCAAACTTGTTTTCTTTTAATAGTTCTTTCATGCACTTTGAGAGTCTGAAATCTTCTGGGAATCTTTTTGATTCATCTTCCTCCTTTACTTCAATGATCATTCCGATCTTGAAAAGCTCTTCTTCTGGGATTTCAAATTCTTTGTTGATATTTAATTTTGTGGACACCCACTGTCTCCGTTTTGACTCCATATTTATCTCTTTCCTTCCATCTTTTGGAACCTGGGATGAGACTCCACCATTATTCTCTGAATTAAACTTTTTCGTTTGAGGTTGTTGACACTCCACCTCTGTAGCTCTTCTTTTTGTAGCTGATTGGTCTATTTCAGTGTTCACACCTTCTGCAATACAGGGGTTAACACAATCAAACATGTCTATTTCCTGTTCATTATATGCTTAGGAGAAGATAAGATTTATTCCAAAAATGAACTATCACTAGCCTTTGAAGGCCGAATTCGCATTCTGAGTCAAATAACAGACAATAACACACAAATCAAGTCAAATAAAAAAATCAAAATTCTGAGGTCAGTTAAAAAATAAAAATATGAAGTAAAAAATAAGTTCGAACATGAAATTAAAAAAAAAATTTATGAAACACTTGCTACACTGGAAATACAAGAAATTGGTTAGGTACAAAATAGAAACTATTAATTGTGTCAGTTATAGCTAAAGATGAGATAAAGATAAGAAAGTAAAAAAAAGAAACTATTGGGACATTTTATTCAATTTTCCTGTAATAAACGGGAGAAAAGTTTTTTCATATCTCGAAGTAACTCAGTGAATGGGGGACAAAACAGGGATAGGATCAGAAACAGCTCGAGGCGGCCGTAATCTGGATGGAGAGTGACATTTGGGGAAAATACTTGCCGTCCAAGGTTTTGTTATGGCATTTTTTGCAAAACGGAGGCACAAATTATTTCTTCGTCTCTCGAGGGTCTCTAGGCTTGAAATATTTAACAAATACAAATACGGTATCTTGCCCTCTTTAAAAATAATTTTTAGAGCTCTCTTTTGGACATTTTCAATTTTTTGTGTTGCTTGATTAGAGAGGCCAGGGTGCCACACAGGAAAAGCATACTCTAATATGGGACGCACAAAAGAAATGTATACTTGTAGTAAATGTGATTGGGGGCAACTGAATTTATTTAAAAGTTTAAGGAGGGAAAGCGAGGAGTTTGCTTGTCGTAGGATATTATTTATATGGGCATCCCATTTCAAATTAGAAGAAATTGTAACACCAAGGAGTTTAAGAGATGTGACAGAGGTTTCAGGAGGTATAGGAGGTTCAGGAGGTAAGGGTGGGTACTCCTGATCAAGCAATGGGCTATATCTATTTTGCGTGGGTACCATTGGTACATAGGATGATACACTGGGTAAACACATGTTATTAGGGCTATTAGATTGGATTGGTATAAACATTTGCCCATACTGATTAACTACAGGCATTGTTGTTAGTCCTTGCATATTTTGGTAGCCATAAGGGATTTGGACAGGAGCCCCTGATGGCTCCATTATTGTCTACTTTCCTCTTCTTTCAAATATTCTTCAAGTCTTTTCAAATTGACAATATTGTATCTCCTTCCACACTACAGCTCTAGTCTGTCCTTCTATATTCTGTTGCGATTGAATTGGATAATTTTAAAATGTCTCAAATTCATAATTAGTAATTTACTTTAATCTTTTCTTCACTCCCCCATGGGCTGTAAATTCAGGATGGTTAGCCATTTTTGAATTTATCGCCAATGAACGCAGAACTCGTGTTTGAACCTGGTATTTCTGTGGGTTCCAGATTCAAGGAACCCGGGTTCAAACACAGGGAGAACCCGGCAGATGAAAACGCTTAGAAGCGGATTCGTGTTGAACCCGCAACCCTAAAAACGCATGATACAGAACTTGATGGCAACCCGTGTTCGAACCCGGTGCCTGAAAACAAGGCTTTTAGCCTTGTTTTCAGGCACCAAAGACAGACAGACGGAACTCGCTTAAAACGGAAACGTTACGTGGAATTCTGAAAACGAAATACGGTATGAAATGGGCCCAGGAAAGTGCCACATGCATTCGTGGAGATAAGCAGCTACTGCTGCACATGAAAAGAGTCAAGGCTTCACCGACCATCGTAAAAAAGGATAAAGGTTTTTAATATGTTTATTAATAAAAATTTATTTTTCTTCTTTTTTTTTTTTTTTTAATAAATATAAATGGATTATGAGGCAAATAATGGATTGTTCACATTTGCGTAATAACCAGTGTGATCTTATATCCCAAATTACCGAAAATAACCAAATAAAATAAATATCGATTTGTTTTGACCACCATGTCCACGTGCTGACTCAACCAATTAAGCCCTTTGATTGGTCATCTGTAACAGAAAATAGAATTCAAATCTATTTCTCTTACTCGTCTTACTACACCCTATACGCCTTATTGCATCCTTACTACACTAATGCGAACAATTCCTAAGTATTGTTTTATTTTTTACCTTTTCTGTATTACTCAAAGTACATGTCAAGCAACTTTCTATCCTTAAAGTTCATATTTTCGTCATATTTTGACATATCTGTTGACTGATATCTTTTTCTTTTTTTGAAGATTGTTTATTAACATAAACACAAGTCAATATTAAAACAAGTAAAAGCAGAAATAATGCTTAAAAAAATAACCATTTGAATATCATACATGTGAATCCATCCAATGGGGGTGTTGCAAAAGTAGTAATAAAGAAGAAAAAATAATGACAAAGAAAAATAAATAAATAACATGTCTTCATATGGTCCAGAATCTGAAATCTGGTATCGGAATCTATCAATCAAAACCGAACTTAACTAGTCGATAATTAAGAAGCATTGTTTTAAACGTCAAAGGAACATATTTTGGTACAAGTATGTCCTAAGTTGCAAAATAAGTTGCAAGTAAATGGTTCTAAGTTGCAAAATAAGTTGTCTTGAACAAATGCTATTAAAAGTCAGCATAACAAGGCTTGTGACTTGAAGAAATCAGAAAATAGGGAAATTTTTAGGGATTTTGGTACTGAAAATAGGGATTTCTAGGGATTTTCCACCAGTCTACTAGGGATTTAAAAAAATTTGAAGTGGAAACACTGATTGTTATAGGGGTTTTTCCGCCGTCCAACAGAAAATTGTTAGCTAACATTTTTCCCAACAATCATTTGTAACTACAGTTTTTCAAGCAGAAGTAGTTGCAATAGCCAAAGCAGTGAGATACATAATAGATTTGGGACCAACAGGTGAAAAATATAGAATCTGTTCGGATTCAAAAAGTGGTTTGGAGGCAATCAAGAATATTTATCTAGCAAATAAAGTAGCTCCTGAAGTGATCTTTTGCCATGAGGAATTACAGAAACTACTGAAAAAGGGAGTAACCATCACATTGGATTGGGTACCGGGGCATGCAAACATTAATGGAAATGAAATGGCTGACACTGCAGTAAAACAAGCATCGACAGAAGATGTGCAAACATTTTGAGATATCACGCACAGGATTGTTAATCAAATTGGAGAAGTGATAAAGAAATTGAGAATAAAGACATTCGAGGACAGCCGTGTGTTCTCAACAAATATGTTAGCTATACAAAAGAAAGAAAGGCAATTTGAAAAGAAAATATATGGACCGCCAAGTAAGTATGAAGCCATGGTGATATTCAGACTGAGGTCAGGTCATGCAGGAATTCAGAAATATAGAGCCCGTTTCTATAATGAAGATCCGAGATGTGCACTTTGTGGAAATGAGGAAACGGTAGAACATCTTTTATTTGAACGTGCTGGAACAGAAGACAGGAGGAAGAATATTAGACAGTTTAGTAGAGAAAAAAGAATTTGACAGAGTAGCGACATACTAAGTAGAGCAGGATTGAATAATGATTGTGCTGATGGACTCAAGTTGATATGCAAGTTTTTAAAGGATATTAATCGGATACATCTTATATAAACCAAGTAGTATAGTAATTACAAGAAGCCTCCTGAGTCCTTGCAGGAAGAGAGGAGGAACCATCCATTTCAATTCAATTCCCAACAATCATTTTTCCGCCGTCCAACTAAAAACTGTTAGCTAACATTGTTAGAAGATTTCTCTAACAAATCGAATTGTTGGGGAATTTAAAGCGAAATATTCAAAAACAATAAAGATGGATACTTTTTATGCTTATAATATTGACAAAGAATCGAGGACAGCAACTGTTTCTTACAGTTAGTATATTCTTTAGTTAGTTTCCTTAAAAGCCAGGGTTTCCTATTTGACCTTAGAGTTAATGAGAAGTCATAAGAGAGTTTTAGTTGTTTTGTCTTAAGTTCAATAATTTTTCTTGATATAGGCTAGCCTTAAAGTTTTTATTGCAACAAGTGTGAGCCACAGCTCTTTAATGGGACCATGGACTTTTTATCCCTTGCTATTCTAGGCTATACAAATTATTTGGTTGCAAATATGGTAACTAGTGTA
>NW_028297641.1:0-12567 GCF_049724085.1 Artemia sp. Qi Xiang Cuo
CACACACACCCAAAAACTCATATACACACGAAAACACAAACAAAAATACACCCACACACACTCACAAAAAAACACACACCCACACAAAAAAAAACACAAATACACAAATACACAAAATACGCATGTCTCTCTTAACCTTTTGCCTGTAACAGTGACAAGGTAAACCACCACACGACAAAAAATATTCCAAGTGTTACATTTCAACAAAAAAATTCCAAACTCAACTTTGAAACATCAACAGAATGTAACGGTGACAAGACACAACCCTACGAAAATGTTCCAAGTGTTACATTTTAATGAAAAAAAAAATCCTGAAATGAACTTTGAAACACCGACAAAATGTAGCAGTGACAACTTAAACCACTACATACATATTCCAAGTCTTACATTTCAATGAAAAAAAATTCCAAGATAAACTTTGAAACATCAAGAGAGTTTAACAGTAATATGGTAAATCACTACAAAAATATTGCAAGTCTTACATTTCAATGGAAAAATCCCGAAATGAACTTTGAAACATCTACAGAATATACCGGTGACAAGACACAACGCTTCGAAAATATTCCGAGTATTACATTTCAACGAAAAAATCCTGATATGAACTTTGAAACACCGAGAGAATGTAGCGGTGACAAGGTAAACCACTACAAAAATATTCCAGGTCTTACATTTCGAGACAAAAATTCCAAATGAACTTTGAAACATCAAGGGAGTGCAACAGTGACATGGTAAACCACTACAAAAATATTCCAAGTCTTATATTTCAACGAAAAAAAATCCCGTAATGAACTTTGAAACATCAACAGAATGTAGCAGTGACATGGTGAACCCCGAGACAACAGTGCAAATATATTTCAAGTCTTACATTTCGAGATAAAGATTCCGAAATGAACTTGAAAACATCAAAAGAGTGGAACAGTGACAAAGTAAATCATAAGATAACACTACAAAAATACTCCAAGTCTTATATTTCAACGAAAAAATTCCATACTGAACTTTGAAACATCTACAGAGTGTAACGGTGACAAGACACAACACTACAAAAATATTCTAAGGGTTAATTTCAATAAAAAATCCTGAATTGAACTTTGAAACACTGACAGAATTTAAAAGTGACAAGGTAAACCACGACACAACACTACAAAAATATTCCAAGTCCTACATTTCAATGAAAAAATTCCAAAATGAACTTCGTAACATCAAGAGAGTGTAACAGTGACAAGGTAAATCCATGACATAACACTACAAAAATATTCCAAGTCTTACAGTTCAACGAACAAATTCCGATGACATGGTGCTGTATTTGTGTTTTCGTTTGTGTGTTTTTGTGTGTGTGTGTTTGTTTTTTTTTGTGTGTATGTCTTTTTGTGCGTGTGTGTGTTTTTTTTTTTTTTTTTTTGTTTGTGTGTGTGTTTTTTTTTTTGTTTGTTTGTCTGTTTTTGTTTGTGTGTGTGTTTTTTTTTTCGGGCGTCTGTTTTTTTGTGTGTTTGTGTTTTTGTGTGTGTATGTGTGTGTATGTGTTTTTGTGTGTGTGTATGTGTGTCTCTTTTGTGTGTGTGTTTTTCTGTTTTTGGTTGGGTGTTTGTGTGTGTGTGTGTGCTTTGTGTGTGTGTGTTTTTGTGTTTTGTGTGTGTGTTTTTCTTGTGTGTGTGTTTTGTGTGTGTGTGTGTGTTTTGTGTGTGTGTGTGTCTTTTTGTGTGCGTGTGTTTTGTGTGTGTGTGTGTCTGTTTTTGTGTGTGTGTTTTGTTTGTGTGTGTATTTTTGTGTGTGTGTTTGTTGTGTGTGTGTCTGTGTTCGTGTTTGCGTGTGTGTTTGAATGTTTGTATGTGAGTTTTTGTGTGTGTCTGTTTTTGTTTGTGTATTTTTATGTGTGTTTGTGTGTGTATTTGTATGTGTGTGTCTGTTTTTGTGGATGTATGTGTGTGTTTTTGTGTGTGTGAGCGTGTGTGTTTTGTGTGTGTGTGTTTGTTTGTGTGTGTGTAAGTGTTTGTGTGTGTGTGTGTGTTTTTGTGTGTGTGTGTTTTTGTGTGTTCTGTTTTTGTTTGTGTGTGTGTGTTTTTTTTTTCGGGCGTCTGTGTTTTTTGTGTGTTTGTGTTTGTGTGTGTGTGTGTGTGTGTGTATGTGTTTTTGTATGTGTTTATGTATGTCTTGTTTGTGTCTGTGTTTTTCTGTTTTTGTTTGTGTGTGTGTGTGTTGGTTGTTTTGTTTTTTTTTTTTTGATGGGTGGTTTGTGTGTGTGTTTGTTTGTGTGTTTTTGTGTTTTTGTGTTTGTTTCTTTTGTGTGTTTGTGTGTTTTTGTGTGTGTGTGTTTTTTGTGTGTGTGTTTTTTTTTGTGTGTTGGTTTTTGTGTTTTTGTTGTTGTGTGTTTTTGTTTTTTTTGTGTGTGTCTTTTTTTTTTTTTTTGTGTTTTTGTGTTTGTGTTTTTTTCGTGTGTGTCTGTTTTTGTGTGTTTGTTTTTTTGGTGTGTGTGAGTGTTTTTTTTGTGTGTTTATGTGTGTGTGTGTGTCTGTTTTTGTGGATGTATGTGTGTGTGTGTGTGTGTGTGTGTGTGTTTTGTTTGTGTGTGTGTTTTTGTGTGTGTGTGTATATGTGTGTAGAGTTTGTGTTTTTTGTGTTTGTGTGTGTGTGTTTTGTGTGTGTGTTTTTGTGTTTTTGTGTGCGTGTGTGTTTTTGTGAGTTTGTGTTTGTTTATCTGTGTGTGTTTGTATGTTTGTGTGTGTATGTTTTTTTTTGTGTGTGCGTGTTTTTGTGTGTGTGTGGGTGTGTCTGTTTGTGTGTATGTGTGTTTTTTTGTATATGTCTTTTTGTGTGTGTCTGTTTTTTGGGTGTTTGTGTTTTGTGTGTGTGTGTTTTTGTGGTTTTTTTGTGTGTGTGTGTGTGTGTGTGTGTGTGTGTTTCAAACGTTTGAAGACGCTTACAATGATGAAGACGGGTTTCATAGGGGTGCTAAAAAGGAGTTACAGTGTGGTACTGTGGTGTGAATCGCTTGTGAAAACCCGAATGAATGAGTTGATGTAAAACTTTTAACAAGAAATATCTGAAAAGTGTTTGGGGGAGATAGGGCGATAGTCTAGCATGGTGAGGTGAAATGCTTAGAGTATCAAACACTAGCAAAGAAAGGGGGGGTTGACTCATGTGTTTTCAAAACTACATTGTTTAATTTGATTCCAGAAGTTTATTTTCGAAGTGAGGAGATTGAAAATGTCCTAGGGGGGTGAGAGCTGGTGTCATGTGGATGACGGAGGTGAGGGGAGGGATGATGGCAGGTGTCAGTGTGAAAACAGTGTGGCAGCCCCATTCTGCTCTGGGCTATAAGTATACTTTTAAACGGTTTGGGTATCTACCCTTCTCGTAGGATGATTTTCCAACCTCTCTCATTAGGTGTCATTGCTCAAGATGTGCACTGCCGTTATTATGCAGCATCCGCGTGTTTGCCATGCTCAAGGGGGGTATTCCCTCATTGTGGTCCTTTTAGTCTAGCTTATAAGATACCCTGGCGTCATTTATATTAGACCTGGTTACGGAAACCTGGGGGATCTTCCAGAAAATAATGTAGTAAAATGGGTAGGAACCATGTCAAGAAAGAAGAAATATTAGAATGCCTGGAATCTCGGGTGGTCTGTCATGGGTTGGAATCTTTCCAGTTGAGCGCAAGAGACAGGGATTCTGTGACGTTAGAGGGGGCATGTCCTAGAAATTCTATGATAACTTCCCTATTATTAAATTTTTTAAATTATCTCGAAGCGAAAATCATTTTTTAACCTCCTTTATCGCCTGACCAAAGTCCGGATTTCGTCCTCCAGGAATGAGTTGACAATGACAAAACTCCCCCGCAGTTCGTGGGATGGGTGGGAACAAGAATTTCTCAATGTAGAATTTTCCCGCCTTTGCGTGTTTTGATATTTTTGCTGAAAAATGTGTTTCGGGTTGTATGAGGGCTGAGACAAAGGGAGGTTATGCAAAAATCGGAGATTCTTTCATACGTCGATTCAGTTAAATGGATTCAGATGCACAGTTATAAAATTGGGTCCCATTTACATCTACATCGGAAGGGTGGGGTTAAACAGAGGTTTGGTTGAATAGGGGTTAAGTTAAATGGGTTATGTTGTACTAGGGTTGATACACTTGTGGGTATAAATGCAACATGCCTCCCCTTTGGATTTTCTTAGAGTCAAAGCTAAAAGTTATATGTTCTTAGAATCTCTGAAAATCTAATGGAATATTTAATCTCCTGGTTCAGAGGCGGGCATGCCGTATGAGGCATGTTCGTTTCTAAAAGGTACTGCTAATGCTATAAAATAAAATGATAAGATAGACATTTGTTTTAGCAATAAAAGATTGTGTCTCTTCAGTACACTGGGTTTTCAAGCGAATTGTGGCATACAACTAGCATTCTATCCAACGGAATGCCGAAAAGCTAAAATTTAAATGTTTTAGAATTATTATAAATCTATACAGATATTAGATCTCCTGTTTCAGGGGTTGGAATGCTGTATAATGGACGTTTGTTTCTAAAAGCTACTGCTAATCCTATAAAATATACCGATAGCATAGACATTTTATTTTAGCCAAAAATAGACTGTGTCTCTTCAGTCTAGGGGTTTTCAAGCGAATTGTGGCTTAAAAGTATCATTCTAGCCAAAGGAATGCTGAAAAGCTAAAAGTTAAATGTTTTAGAACTACGATAAATCTATACAGATACTGAATATCCTGTTTCAGAAGCGGGGATGCCTTATGAGGCACGTTCGTTTCTGAAAGGTACTGCTAATGCTATAAAATATACTGATAACATAGACATTTATTTTAGCCAAAAAAGTCTGTGTCTCTTCAGTACAGGGGTTTTCAAAAGTATTGTGGCATAAAACTAGCATTCTAGTTAACGGAATGCCGAAAAGCTAAAAGTTAAATGTTTTAGAACTGGCATAAATGTATACAGATATTGAATATCCTGTTTCAGAGGGCGGGAATGCCGTATGAGGCACGTTCGTTTCTAAAATGTGTCATTGATTTGAAGCTAGGGGAATAACCTCTTTTCCAGCCTTTATTTTTATCGTGTTTTTAATTGCATTTTTCTATGTTTTTAATATTATTTGTCAATTTGTTTGAAATCATAGAACTTTTATAAACAATGTCTGTGCTTTGAAGATGTATTCTTTAGCAAAAATTAAGACATGAATTTCCCTTTATTAATATCTGGAGAGTAAATGTCTCCTGGAGCGTGTCAAATTGGGAGAATAATACATCATTCTAGTGTTTGCCAGAAATAGGGAATCTTAGCTGTCATGCAATAGGTTAATTTTAGAATATAGTTCCAGATGCAAAATCCTGTGAATAACAGCTTAGTCCTTCCAGTTAAGGCACAATGCCATGCGAGTGGAATGACCTTTCGAATCCTGGCGGGGTCAAGAACTATAGAAAAAGAAAAAAAAATATGAAAGATGTTACGAGCGAAAAATGAAACGCCGAAAAAAGAAAACGTCTTTAAGCTTTTTGGCGAAAATGTCAAATAGTATTATCTGGCAGTGATGGATTTGCCGTCCATGCGTAAGATACGCTGACCTTACATAAAGTGTATGCCACCATTAAGTGAATAAAAAATGCTTTGGAGGTTTTGGGCCAGAAAACAGTATTACGTGACAGTGTTGCATAATCATTACGTAAGGTGTGAGCTGTCGTTATGTTACAAGCAGGGGTTCCCCCATGGGTTCCTGTGTTAGGGTTACATAAAAGGTTGCGTCAAGCATATTAGATCTGACGGTTTGAAACGGGGTAAGTCGTATGACGTCATTGGAGTCCAGAGGGGTGTGTCATGGAGTCTTGCCAAATGTGTTCCCGTTAATAGAACAGGTTACTGCGTTGTGCAGGTGTGAGGGGTTAAGAGCTCCCCTGTCAATTAAACTTGTGTTTTATGACGACCGCATTCCAGGTAATTGAAACACCCAGGACTCTTGCCTGGGCTCTTGCGGGGCCCGGGGGGCCTTTAGAGGGGCTCATGATAAGCTAACCTAATCCAACCTAACTTAAACATGGAGAAATGTTTCTATTTATTTATTAATATTTATTCATATGGCTGTATCAATTATACTCTTTGGTTGGTCATAGACACTATGCGGCCGTCTCAGTGATGCTCTATGGCGGGCTATCGACACTACCTAGTTAAATGTAGGTATTAAATCAGTAATTTTCACACTTTGGCAGGATAAACACCTTGTATCATACTTGTATCATACACGACAAAATCATCGTCGTGTTGAATGCCGATATAGATCGTTATTTAAACTATGAGACAAGCATTAATGGAGATCTTATTGGAAATGTATGTTTGCGTTGTCATGATAGTGAAAAGCTAAATTTCTTTGGACTATCGAAACCATTCAACATTGCTCAAGGTGGATATGCGACAGTGAGAGCACCAGAGATGATAGTGCTAAAGGAGAATGCCAACTTAAAAATAATAGTTGATGAAGATGGTCATCTTCTTGCTAATGGTTCTGGTAACACGTTACCTATTGACAGGTAACACAGTTACATTCTCTTCATTTTGCAAAGTTCATTTTGGATTTCTTTTTATTGAAGTGTAAGAGTCAGGTTAGGTTAGGTTTTTTGAAGAAGCGCAAAATGTTCAAGTTCTCTTCTGAATTTTCTTAAAGAAAAAAAAAGCTATAGTCCAATTCTAATTTTATCCAAAGAAAATAACAAATCTCCGACCTTTTAATAAACATTCTAAGCGTTTGACATGCTAACATATCCTAAAATAATGGAAATATAACAAAGTAATGCATAATACATTTTTAATGAAATAACAACATGTAGCATATTAACACAAAAATAGTTTTCAGATATTATTATACATTATTAACATCGTTGAACAGAGTTGGACATTTTGAATCTGTTCCATAAAATAATTTATCATGTTCTCTTGTGATACTAGAGTTACTCGCTTCTCTTAGTTCATAACCAGTAGAATAATTATTCATCCATATTGAGTCATATGCAATTTTTCCAGCGATTTCACTGTCTATTCTCATACTTTGTTTACCCAGGTAAAAGTTCTGGCAGGTAGCCATGATCTGATTTATTACACTAATGCAGCAGTAGGCCTTTCTTTTCCTCTTTGCTTTCATTTGAATAGTAATACCAGAACGATGGGAATAGGATCTATCAATAGCTAACGTGTATAAAGAACCATTAGCAAGAAGATGACCATCTTCATCAACTGTTATTTTTAAGTTGGCATTCTCCTTTAGCACTATCATCTCTGGTGCTCTCACTCTCACATATCCACATTGAGCACTGTTGAATGGTTTCGATAGTCCAAAGAAATTTAGCTTTTCACTATCATGACAACGCACACATACATTTCCAATAAGATCTCCATTAATGCTTGTCTCATAGTTTAAATAACGATCTATGTCGGCATTCATCACGACGATGATTTTATCGTGTGTACACACTTTCGCTGAATAATTCATTTTCACTTTTTTTTAAGTATGATACAAGGTGTTTATCCTGCCAAAGTGTGAAAATTACTGATTTAATACCTACATTTAACTAGGTAGTGTGATAACCCGCCATAGAGCATCACTGAGACAGCTGCATATTGTCTATGACCAACCATAGAGTATAATTGATACAGCCAAATGAATAAATATTAATAAATAAATAGAAACATTTCTCCATGTTTAAGTGTAACTGTGAAAAGAAAATGTAACTGTTACAAGGTAAACTACAACAAAACAGTACTGAAATATTCCAACTCTTGCATTTCAATGAAAGAAATCTAAAATGAACTTTGAAAAATCAAGAGAATGTAAATGTGACAAGGTAAACCACGACAAAACACTACTGAAATAATCCAGCTATTGCATTTCAATAAAATAAATTAAAAATTAAATATGAAACATCAAGAGTATATAACTGTTAAACGTTAAAAACTACAAAACACTACTTAAGCATTATAACTCTTGAATTTAAAGGAAAGAAATCCAAAATGGACTTTGAAAATCAAGAAAAGCTAACTGTGAAAAGTTAAACCATAACAAAACACTGCTTAAATATTTCAACTCGTGTATTTCAACGAAAGAAACTCAAAGTGAACTTTGAAAAATAAATAGAATGTAACTGTGACAAGTTAAAGCAATACAAAACAATACTGAAATATTCCAACTATTTCATTTCAATTAAAGAAATAAAATATTAAATTTTAAAAATCAAGAGAATCTAACTGTGACAAGGTAAACCACGACAAAACACTACTGAAATATTCCAACTCTTGCATTTCAATGAAAGAAATCCCAATGAACTCTGAAAAATCAAGAAAATGTAACTGTGTCAAGGTAAAGCACAACAAAACACATTTCAACGAAACAAATCAATAATGAACTTTGAAAAATCAAGAGAATGTAACACTGACACGGAAAACCACGACAAAACACTACTAAAATATTCCAACTCTTGCATTTCAACGAAAGAAATCCAAAATGAACTTTGAAAAATCAAGAGAATGTAACTTTGAAAATGTAAACCACTACAAAACACTACTGAAATATTCCAACTATTGCATTTCACGAAATTTATTCAAAATCAACTTTGAAAAATAAAGAGAATGTAACTGTGTCATGGTAAACCAAAACAAAACACTACTGAAATTTTACAACTCTTTCATTTCAACGAAACAAATCAAAACTGAAATGTTAAAAATCCAGAGAATGTAACTGTGATAAGGTAACCTACTACAAAATACTACCGAAATATTCCAATTCCTGCATTTCAATGAAACAAATTAAAAAGTAACATTGAAAAATCAAGAGAATGTAACAGTGAAAAGTTAAACCATGACACAAAACTATTGAAATATTCCAACTCGTGCATTTTAATGATAGAAATACAAAATGTAATTTGAAAAATCATGAGACTGTAACTGTGACATGGTAAAACATGACAACAGAATACTGAAATATTCCAACTCTTGCATTTCAACGAAAGAAATTCAAAATGAACTTTTAAAAATCAAGAGACACACACACACAAAACACACACACACACACACACAAACTAATCTAGCCTAACCTAACCTAACCACCTAATCTAGCCTAACCTAACGTAATCTAACCTATGGTTTTTGTATTAAATCAGTAATTTTCACACTTTGGCAGGATAAACACCTTGTATCATACTTGTATCATACACGACAAAATCATCGTCGTGTTGAATGCCGACATAGATCGTTATTTAAACTATGAGACAACAATTATTGGGGATCTTATTGGAAATGTATTTGCGCGTTGTAATGACAGAGTTAATCTAAATTTCTTCGGACTATCAAACTCATTCAACATTGCCCAAGATGGATATGCGACAGTGAAATCACCAGATTAAATATTGCTATAGGGGAAAGTAAACTTAAAAATAATAGTTGATGAAGATGGTCATCTTCTTGCTAATGGTTCTGGTAACACTTTACCTATTGACAGGTAACACAGTTACATTCTCTTCATTTTGCAAAGTTCATTTTGGATTTCTTTTTATTGAAGTGTAAGAGTCAGGTTAGGTTAGGTTTTTTGAAGAAGCGCAAAATGTTCAAGTTCTCTTCTGAATTTTCTTAAAGAAAAGAAAAAAGCTATAGTCCAATTCTAATTTTATCCAAAGAAAATAACAAATCTCCGACCTTTTAATAAACATTCTAAGCGTTTGACATGCTAACATATCCTAAAATAATGGAAATATAACAAAGTAATGCATAATACATTTTTAATGAAATGACAACATGTAGCATATTAACACAAAAATATTTTTCAGATATTATTATACATTATTAACATCGTTGAACAACGTTGGACATTTTGAATCTGTTCCATAAAATAATTTATCATGTTCTCTTTTGATACTAGAGTTACTTGCTTCTCTTAGTTCATAACCGGTATAATAATCATTCATCCATTTTGTGTCATATACAATTTTGACAGGGATTTCACTGTCTATTCTCACACTTTGTTTACACAGGTAACAGTTCTGGCAGGTAGCCATGATATGATTTATTACACTAGTGCAGCAGTAGGCCTTTCTTTTCCTCTTTGCTTTCATTTGAATAGTAATACCAGAACGATGGGAATAGGATCTATCAAGAGGTAACGTGTTACCAGAACCATTAGCAAGAAGATGACCATCTTCATCAACTGTTATTTTTAAGTTGGCATTCTCCTTTAGCACTATCATCTCTGGTGCTCTCACTCTCACATATCCACCTTGAGCAATGTTGAATGATTTCTATAGTCCAAAGAAATTGAGCTTTTCACTATCATGACAACGCACACATACATTTCCAATAAGATCTCCATTAATGCTTGTCTCAAAGTTTAAATAACGATCTATGTCGGCATTCAACACGACGATGATTTTATCGTGTGTACACACTTTCGCTGAATAATTCATTTTCACTTTTTTTTAAGTATGATACAAGACGTTTATCCTGCCAAAGTGTGAAAATTACTGATTTAATACCTACATTTAACTAGGTAGTGTGATAACCCGCCATAGAGCATCACTGAGACAGCTGCATAGTGTCTATGACCAACCATAGAGTATAATTGATACAGCCATATGAATAAATATTAATAAATAAATAGAAACATTTCTCCATGTTTAAGTGTAACTGTGAAAAAAAATGTAACTGTGACAAGGTAAACTACAACAAAACAGTACTGAAATATTACAACTCTTGCATTTCAATGAAAGAAATCCAAAATGAACTTTGAAAAATCAAGAGAATGTAAGTGTGACGAGTTAAACCCCGATAAAACACTACTGAAATAATCAAACTCTTGAATTTCAATGAAAGAAATCAACAATGAGATTTGAGACAGCCATATAATGTAAGTGTGCCATGATTAACCACTACAAAAACACTGCTGAAACATTAGAACTCTTGAATTTCAATGACAGAAATACAAACTTAAGTTTGAAAAATCAATAGAAGGTAAATGTGACAAGTTAAACCAGAACAAAACACTGCTGAAATATTTCAACTCTTGCATTTCAGTAAAAGAAACTCAAAGTGAAATTTTAAAAATCAAAATAATGTAACTGTGACAACGAAAATCAAAACAAAACACTACTGATATATTAAAAATCTTGCATTTCAATGAAAGAAATCCAAAATGAACTTTGAAAAATCAAGAGAATCTAACTGTGACAAGGTAAACCACGACAAAATACTACTGAAATATTCCAACTCTTGCATTTCAATGAAAGAAATCCCAATGAACTTTGAAAAAACAAGAAAATGTAACTGTTTCAAGGTAAAGCACAACAAAACACATTTCAACGAAATAAATCAATAATGAACTTTCAAAAATCAAGAGAATGTAACACTGACACGGAAAACCACGACAAAACACTACTGAAATATTCCAACTCTTGCATTTCAACGAAAGAAATCCAAAATGAACTTTGAAAAATAAAGAGAATTTAACTTTGACAAGTAAAACCACGAAAAAACACTACTGAAATATTCCAACTCTAGAATTTCAACGAAATAAATCCAAAATGAACTTTTAAAAAAAAAGTGAATTTATATGTGCAAAGTAAAACCACTACAATACACTACTTAAATATCACAACACTTCCATTTCAATTAAAGCAATCCAAAATGAACTTTTAAAAATGAATAAAATGTAACTGCGACAAGTTAAGCCATAACAAAACACTACTTAACTATTCCAACTCTTGCATTTCAAGAAAGAAATCCAAAATGAAATTTGAAAAATCGAGATCATATAACTGTGACAAGGTAAAACATCAAAATACACTAATGAAATAGTCCAAATATTGCATTTCAATGAAATAAATTCACAATTAAATTTTAAAAATAAAGAAATTGTAACTGTGACAAGGTAAACCACATCAAAACACTACTGAAATATTCCAACTCTTGCAATCCAACGAAAGAAATCTCAATGAACTTTGAAAAATCAAGAAAATATAACTGTGTCAAGGTAAAGCACAACAAAACACATTTCAATGAAAGAAATCAATAATGAACTTTGAAAAATCAAGAGAATGTAACTGTGACACAGTAAATCACGACAAAAGACTACTGAAATATTCCAACTCTTGCATTTCAACGAAAGCAATCAAAAATTAACTTTGAAAAATCAAGAGAATGTAACTTTGAAAAAGTAAACCACGACAAAACACAACAAAAATTTTTCAACTCTTGCATTTCACGAAACAAATTCAAAATGATCTTTGAAAAATCAAGATAATGTAACAGTGACAATGTAAACCAAGACAAAAACACTACTGAAATATTCCAACTCTTGCATTTAAACAATAGAAATCCAAAATGAACTTTGAAAAATCAAGAGAATGTAACTCTGATTAGGTAAACCACGACAAAACACTACCGAAATATTACAAATTTTGCATTTCAATGAAAGAAATTCAAAATGAACTTTGAAAAATCAAGAGAATGTAACTGTGACAAGGTAAACCACAACAAAACACTACTGAAATATTCCAACTCTTGCATTTCAATGAAAGAAATCCAAAATGGAATTTGAAAAATCA
>NW_028297642.1:0-12567 GCF_049724085.1 Artemia sp. Qi Xiang Cuo
CATGTTAAAGTCATACAGTAGATGTTGATAGTCTATGTGCAGCAGTAGGCTAGCTTTGAATCTCAAAATTTTGATCGGACGATTTTGAGATAAAAAGGGCCGTGGGAGGGGTCCTAGTTGCCCTCCATTTTTTCACTTAAAAAGGGCACTAGAACTTTTAATTTCAGTTTGAATAAGCCCTCTCCCGATATTCTACGACTGGGCCGATACGATCACCCTGGGGAAAATAAAAAAAAAATATAAACATGCATCCGTGATCTTTCTTATGGCAAAAATACAGAATTCCACAGTTTTGCAGATAGGAGCTTGAAACTTCTACAGTAGGGTCCTCTGATGATACGCTGAATCTGATTAGAGGAGATTCTATGACTTTTAGCGGGTGCTTTTTCCTTTTTTCGAAAATAAGGCAAATTTTCTCAGGCTCGTTACCTTTGATGGGTAAGACTAAACTGAATGAAACTTATATATTTGGAATTAGCATAAAAATCCTATTTTTTTTATATATCTATTAATATCAAAATTCCGTTTTTTAGGGTTGCGTTTATTATTGAGCCGGGTACCATTTATAGATATTAAGTCGCAAAAAATGAACAGGATTATTTGGTATGTAACTTAATTCCTAGTCAGGTGATATCTCTTTATAATTTAATTGTTAATTAAATTGTTGTCAATTGTTTAATTCAGTTGTTAACGGTTGTTAATTATTAGCCAGAGAGCCAAACTCTTATGATCTGCAGGTTCAGCCCAAATAATTTCATCTTCCCGTTGATCCAAATAAATATTATTTGTAATGTAATTTATATTTATGTTTTGTCGTGAATAATTGTATTTATCTTTTATTATTACTATTTCACGCACCAAAAAAGAAAAATTAGTAAATTTTCATTAATTGTTACTAAAGTACAAGGGTACTCAAATGCGTTGCCAACGCGGTACAATCGTACCATTTTAGGTGCAATTTAGAGGTCCTGGTATAATCCTCTACATTTGGGTATTTTTTGGTACACTATAAATTTTCTGGTACATTTCAGTTTTATTTTTCTTTTCTGAGTTGGATATCTACTCAAATATTAGTTTCTTGAAAATTTTCTTCGTTTTACAATTTTTTTTTTACCTGTTGTTCAGGTGGTAGAGACTAATCTCTTGTTGTACAATTTTAGTCGGAAAATTGATACAGTTTATTTCAAAACATTGACAATGGTGGCTCTCAGCGTGCCAATAACTGCTAAAAGAGTTAAACGTTGGTAAAATGTTAAACGATCAATTTTTTTCTAAAAACAAATTGTATGTAAGAGAATATCAGTGGTTTTTTTTTCTGTCACATTGGGGTAAATTTCTCTGCGGTGCCCAAATTTCTTTCTTTGACTTTTGGGTATTGTCTACTAATTTATTTGGTATATTTTGGATAATAGGCAACAATTAAATCGCACTTACAGATTTACTTGTTGTTGTTTCTTCCTAGTAGCGGTCTTAAAAGAAATTAGTAGCATCGAAATTTTTTTTTTTTTTTTTTTTTTTTTTTTTTTTTTTTTGTACGACGTGCCAGAAATCCAAAGGGAACTCCTAGAGGTATCCTAGATGCTTATTTCATAAAGAAGAGAATTAGACCATTTTCTTTTTTTTTAGTGAGAGACCACTACGACGAAGTGTCGGACACAAAGCACAAATCCACATAAAAAAACAGGTGCTCTGCATAATATGCGCACAGACGTTTCTTTCACTGCAGATTTAAACAGCTACGTGTAAACAAGGTACGTGGCTATATATCTTATACTTAAATGAGTTTTAGTGAGTTTTTTAATCTCAATTGATGAGTTTTACCGTTTCAGAGGTTGTATTCATGAGCATGGTACAAGAAGATGTAATGATTATTTTGTGGAAATTGAATATGGTGTGATATCTGATTTTACTTTGAAGTATCTTGGTCCTTCTGTTTGGAATTCCCTCCCTGTGAGTTTTAGGGTGGCTGGGCACCCCCAACAGTTTAAAAATAGATTAAAAGAGTATTTCTTGAGTTTTTTTGGGAAGGGGTATGTGAGAGGGTTATAGGGCTTGAGGGAGGAGCGGGATGAAAGGGTGGGGTGGATGGAGTTTTATTTGGATGGTGGTTGTAACCCTGGGAGTGTTTGGGAGACGGTGATTGTCTTTTATTTATTTATTATTTTATTATTATTTCAATTTGTCTAGGATGCTTTTAGTAATATTTATGCATTTTTTTCTTTTTGTTTATTATTAATTTAGGATTCCTTTAGGAATGTTCATGTAGTTAATCGCTGCACGTTAGAAAAATTCTAATTTTTCCCTAGTTTAAAGATTTATATCTGTAATATTTTATATTTTTGCTTATTATTTTAAATGAAGTCAAAGTCAAAAGTAAAGTCACTTAGTCTAAAACAGCCTGAATAATATGACCATAAGAGAGATACTTACTTCGAGGTAGTCATATTCAGGTTCTGTATCAAAGACGTCGAATGAAAGTAAGATTCTTTTATCATCAGCTACTTCTATTAAATAACATTCATCAGCATTATTAGGATAGGTACCAGGGTATCCAGGAGATGTGACTTGACCAGATGGTCCAGCAAAAAGGTTACCACAAAGCTAAAAAAAACGATGAAATGAAGAATTTGAAACAACAGCTTGGGGAATTGAGTAACCTACATCACAATCAGGGGTGTCGTTTGGGGGTGTCAAGGGGGTCAATTGCCCCCCGCCAATAATGTGAAGAAAAAAATGCGTATAACGTCCATGCCCGGTGAATATCCAGCGATGAGCCCCCCGTGCCCCCCTCCCCCAACGAAAAATGCTGAAGATTCGCCCCTAATAAAAATGTTAGCAAAATGAATAATTTTTAAAAATGTTTAGTTCAGGGTTGAAGAACAGGTTTAAAAATTAATGTACAGTTAATGTGCTTATCGTATATGTACTTATCGTTATATGTACTTAGATGTACTTATCGTACTTATACTTGATGTACTTAGGAATCAATGAACACGAAGAGATGATACTAGATAAAGAGAAGATTGATCATTAGGATAGCTTAACTTACCTGGGTACAGGGACGTACGCAGGGGGGGGCCTCGAGGCCCCGCCCCCCCCCGAAATCCCACGATTTTTTTCATTTTCCCATAATTTTCTGATTTTTCTCACAGAATAATGGGTTTGAAGGATTCCCCCCCCTCCCAAACAAATTGGGCCCCCCGAAACAAATTCCTGCGTACGTGCCTGCCTGGATAGTACTATTAGTTACGATGATGGGTACAATGAAGATGTTAGTGGAATAGCCAGGGTCCAGGGTGCATTCTTCACAGCTAAGAAAAGTTTGAAAGAATAGGAAGATATGTCTGCGAACGAGGATTATAACATTGGAAGACACTGTGATGACAGTGGTCGAAAACGGTTCTGAATAGTGGGTGCTTCGTAAGACGGAGGAGGATTTGTTAGTTGTTGTTTGTTTTTTTTTTCAGAGGAATTGTCTTCGGATATTTCTAGGTACCCATTTGACTGACCGTATTTCAAATCATAAGCTGCATGAAAAAGAAGGCTCTATTTCATTTTCTACAGCTATAATGAGAAAGGTTAAAATGACTAGGACACATTTTGCAAATGAAGGAAGACAGATTCCCAAAGATCTTCCCTTCTGACCATCCATTTAGAGGAAAATGAAATGCAGGTTGTCCCCAAATGGAATGAGAAGAGGTCGCAAGAAAGGAGTTTAAAAAATGGAACTTCTCGGGAGGGTTTAAAGAGGGACGCTTTGAACAAGTTGGAGTGGAGGAAGAGCGTTCGCAGCTGTGTTGGCCTCAGGCAGCGGAGTGATGCAGTGAGTTGTTGGTAATGTTAGTGGTATTCATACCTACCATTTGATAAATTTTATTATATATTAAAATTTAAACCTATCATGCGATAAATTTTACAGACTGAAAACTTGCGGTATGAAGATTCTTTTTTGAAAGTCACGTTTTTTTCAGAAAATTTGGAGTTCGACTAAAGGCATTGTAAAAAAAAAGTCTCATTCTGGGGTGCTATTTGAAATAAACGGTCTTGAAGCATAGTTGCCCGGTTTCCAACGAAACCCACAGCCCAAACCGGTAAAATTACTAGCCTTAAAATAGCGAAGAGTGTTATAACCTAAAATTTAGCCCTTTTTGGCCAAATTTATTACGTTTTTTAATTCAAATATTTCTTGCTCGACTTCACGAGGAAAAATACAATCGGGATATCAGACAATATACACATAAGTGTAAATTAAAAGTGAAACAAGAACCACAGCGAAACTACCTAACTCTGCATGATCGGACACTAAAACAAGAACTAAAATCTATGCAGACTTTTCCACGGAGCAAATTTAAGATACTGGACGGAGATGTCAGTATTTTCATTGAGACATTCAAGAGAATTAGCTGCCTTTGGCCCGTCATATTGCATGTTTCCTCAGTCAGAACAATACACCATCTTAGTGAACTCCTAAATGTCATCACTAAAAGCCATTATGCTGTAATGGCATTCTAAAACAAAGAAAAAACGATAAAAAAAAAAAACTCACCGGTAATAAGAGTAATTTTTCAAATATTTTTCTTCAAAGTCACAAAGCTTCTACTAGGATAGCTTCGAATACAAATAAAAAAAACATTAAATAATGACATTCATGACGATTGGACACCCTAGGCGGCCAATCATTTGATCAAAAGGTTCCATCAATAAATTGATGAAAGCATGATTGACCATCTAGGAACCTGTTTTGCGTTTGAGTCAAGCGTTGAC
The DNA here is from genome assembly GCF_049724085.1 of Artemia sp. Qi Xiang Cuo. Classification (NCBI taxonomy): domain Eukaryota; kingdom Metazoa; phylum Arthropoda; class Branchiopoda; order Anostraca; family Artemiidae; genus Artemia; species Artemia sp. Qi Xiang Cuo. The sequence continues at coordinate 4,765 of NW_028297642.1, forward strand.
GGTGATATTCGATGCAAACTACACCCAAGCTAGAAACGAAGGCGTGGAGGCCAGTTAAAATCCTGGATTAAGACTTTCAAATCTGACCTCAACCCCATCGGTGGGCTCAGGTGACAAGGCCGCCAAAATGACCTCTCTTGGCTTGAAATCACTGCCCCTTTGATCCTTAATGGAATGCGACAGTCTGCCATCTCTTTCCGCTAGGAAGATCTGCAGACCTTGTGTCCTGATTCAAGTGCAAGTAAGTAAGCATAGAAATTAGAGGGCGAGAAGCTGTTGCTACCTCCTTTAGTGATTATTTTAAAAGTCTTGGATTGTCTGTTGCCTCAATAAACGTTGCCCATCCTCCCTTAGGCCTCAGAAGCAATATATCCTGCCCTCTGAACATACAAGTATATTTTTTGCACCCGTTACTTTTGAAGCACTTCTAAAGGTTACCAAGAATTTAAAAACGGTATTTTATCAGGACTTAGTGAACTTTCTATTAACTTGCTACAAATTATCACAGACTTAAAGCTTGAACTACTCATTCTTATGTTTATTTCCAGTTTTCGTTAAGATACGTTTAACACCGTTATATAATAGAAAGGAGATATCTTTCATAGGCAGCGCGCTAGCGCTGCCTAGGTAAAGAACGATGTGGGCACAATGTGTTTTCGGTTGTTTTTTTTTCTCCACCCGGGCACTTCGTATCGAAGGAGTTGTCGTAGAAAGTTTGAAAAGGGCTCATTCGATTGGAAATGGGAGTGGCTAGTGCCCTTTTTAATCTGAAAAAGGGATTTGAGGGCCACTAGCCCCCCCCCCCACGCCCATCATTCACTCCCACACCTCTAACCAACATTGTGAGATAGCCATTTTGTTTGGCATAGTTGAATTTCGTATAGAAAATATCTTTTTGAGGAGGAAACTCCCCCACAACCCTCAAGGCAAGGGTTTTAAGTTATGCCCTGGGGGCATATAAGGTTTTTATAGAAGGTGTTGTCGTAGAAACTTCAAAACAGGTTCATTCGATTGGAAATTCAAACGGCTAGTACCCTTTTTAGTAGTCGAAAGTAATTGGAGGGCAACTAGCCCCCCCACGCCCATCATTCCCCCAAACACATCCACTTAAAATTGGGAGATAACCATTTTGTTCCGCGTAGTTGATTTCCAGATAGAAAATATGTTTTTGAGGAGGACATTTCCTCACGACCCTCAGGGCAAGGGTTTTAAGTTATAGTCTGGGGGCACATAAGGTTTTTATAGAAGGCGTTGTCGTAGAAACTTCAAAACAGGCTCATTCGATTGGAAATTCAAAGGGCTAGTACCCTTTTTAATAGTCTAAAGTGATTGGAGGGCCACACGCCCCCCCCCCCTCCCGCCCATCATTCCCCCGAACACATCTAATCAAAATTTTGAGATAGCCATTTTGTTCAACGTAGTTTTAAGTTCTGGAAATTATGCCTTTAAGGATGACAACCTCCTCCCCATAGCCTTCAGGATAAGGGTTGAAAGTTATGCCCTGAGGGCATATAAAGTTTTTATAGAACGCGTTGACGTAGAAACTTCAAAAAGGGCTCATTTGATTAGAAATTGAAATGGCTTGTGCCCTTTTTAATAGTCGAAAGTAATTGGAAGGCAAGTAACACCCCTTCCACACCCACCATTTCCCCAAACACATCCAATCAAAATTTTGAGATAGCCATTTGTTCCACGCAGTTGAAGTTCAGGAAATTATATCTTTGAGCAGGACTCTCCTCCCACAGTCTTCGGAGTAAGGGTTATAATTTATGCCCTGCGGGCATATAAGTTTTTATTGAAATCTCTGTCGTAGAAACTTGAAAAAGGGTTCATTCGATTGGAAATTCAAAGGTCTAGTGCCCTTTTTAATAGTCAAAAGTGATTTGAGGGCAACTAGCCCCCTCTCTCCCCCACCTTTTCCCCAAACACATCCAATAAAAATTTTTGGATAGCCATATTGTTCAGTGGTCTGGATTTCCAGATAGAAATTGTGTTTTTGGGGAGGACACTCCCCCACAGCCGTCAGGGCCCGGGGTGTAAGTTATGCCCTGGGGGCATATAAGGATTGTATTGAAATCGTCATCGAAGAAAACTTAAAAAATGACTCATTCGATTGGACATCGAAATGGTTAGTGCCTTTTTTAATAGTCGAAAGTTATTGGAAGGCAACAAACACCCCTTCCACGCCCACCATTTCCCCAAACATATCGAATCAAAATTTTTTGATAGCAATTTTTGTTCCACGAAGTTTAAAGTTCGGGAATTTATAACTTTGAGCTTAACACTCGCCCCACAGTCTTCAGGGCAAGGGTTTTAAGTTATGCCCTGGGGGCATATAAGGTTTTTATTGAAATGGGCAACTCACCCCCCTTTCACGCCCACCATTTCCCCAAACACATCCAATCAAAATTTTGAGATATCTGTTTTGTTCAACGTAGTCGAAAGTTTTGGAAATTAGGTCTTTTAGGAGTAGAAAAAAATACAAATGAATGTGCATTTTCAGTTTAATATACATTTACTGATATTTAGTAATCAAAATCTTAATATTATTTGATTTATTAAAGTTATAAAAGTAAAAAGATTTATATTTTTTTCAGTAAAGTGCAAATTATGTTTTGGCCATAGGGGCTTTGAGCCCAACTTAGGTTAATTTCTGCTCGTTTTGAGTTTGACTCGGTTATTTATTGTAATTTCTGCTCATTTTGGGTTTCATTTATTTATCAATGCTGATTTGCGGTAGTTTCACAACTGGTAGATTATTTGACTTAATTTTTGCTCATTTTTTGTTTAATGTAGTTCTTTACTTTTCTTTGAAAAACTTATTTTGTGGAAAAAGTTTTTTTTAATTAATCTTTAATATAAATAACTATCACCTTATTGCATGGGTACCCATAGGCTGAATTTTAGGGGGTTGGGGGCTGTTGTTTAATTGAAATCTCAAGCCAAAATATCACAGGCAGTGCTATATCCCTGCCTAAGCAAAGAGCGGTGGGGGCACAATATATTATTTATTTTTGTTCTTGTAGACCGGGCACTTTTCATAGAAAGCAATGACATAGAAACTTCAAAAATAGCTCATGGATGGCACCCCCCCCCCCACTCCCATGTCAATCACTTCCCTGAACACATCTAATCAAAATTTCGAGATAGTTATTTTGTTTTGCGTCGTTTAAATACCAAAATGGATGATTTTAATGCCAAAATATCGCAGCGCTAGTTGAGCCATCAGATAAATGCAGAATTAATTTTAAGGGAGAGACGAGGGGAGGGTGGGGTAGAAATTGGTGTTGAATACCAAGGGCCGTAGCCAGGATTTTTGCTGGGGGAGAGGGGGTAAAAAACAAACTTCAAAAAACGCATCAAAAATGTAAACATGATATCTGTTCCCTTATGAATTCTGGGAATATTTCTGTTCTAAGCTGTTACTATAAAAATACAGAGTAACATTAAACCTCGAAATGAGCAAAATTTATTCCGTATAGTAGGGGGACAGGCCCTTCATCATCAAAACCTCCATTTTATGGTCGCAGAAACTTCGAAGGTAGCTCATTAGGTCAGAAAGTGAGAGTTCTATTTCTTCTTTTTTTTTAGAAGTATGATGGGAGTCGATACCAACCAGCCGCGGGGAGGGGGATATTTTCTGGGGGTACTATCTGACGGAATCTTCCACTGGGGGTAAATTCTGCTGGGGAGGGGTATTTCCTGTGGGGTGGGGGGTATTTTCCGGGGGATATGTTCCGCGGGAGTATTTTTCGCCAGGGGTATTTTCCACGGGGGTATTTTCCAGGGTTATGGTCCGTGGGGGGTGCTTTCTGGAAGTATAAACGCCGGCCACTGACTAAGAGCTACTGGTAGCTTACAAGCAATTTTTCGGTTGCTTGCAGGGACTTTTGATCCAGTGCTTTGGATGGCTAATATTATTTGCACTACTTATCTCAAACCTATGACAAACTAAAAAAAAAAAACAGAACTAATGAACCACGCAAAAAGCATTTAGTTGGTGTCTGTTCATTTAGGAGTGAGGTTATTTTATTTATCTTGAGTTTTCTGCATAATGCAAAACAATATCCTTTTTTTGTATCTTTATTAACCTTTTGGCACAGTGGGATTACAATTGGCATTATAATGGGATTTCGATTGGCAGTATAATCGAATCCAGTTGGCAGTGTTTACTATTTTTGCATAATTAATTAAAAACAATTTCCGAAAAATAAGTTTTTCAAAGAAAAGTAAAGGCCATTCTAAACTTCAGCAAAATATATAAAAATACATTTAAAATTTAAAAATCAAAAACGACCATAAATTACTATTAAAGAATAAATGAAACCCAAAACGAACATAAATTAAATAAACAATCATAGCAAAAAACAAACAAGTAATAATATAAATGAATAAATAGATATTAAATCGAGTAATGTTTAGATTTAATATGAAAATCAACATTAAAAATAAAAAATATATTGTCATATTAAATTATAAATTAAAATTAAAAATAAAATAAATTAAATAAAAAATAAATGAAAAAACAAATAAAATTTATATTAATTTAATTTGATATATAAATCTTAAACGACTGAAACTTAAATTGAATACGTAAATCAAGCTTGAAACGAACAAAAATCACTAAAAACAAGAGTTTGGGTATCACCCCTTTCTCTCACTGTAAAAGTCTAAAACCTACTGCGTCATTGGTGCTTTACTGAAAACCAATTTTATAACAAATATTTTCTTTTGTACTTAATATTGAAAATAAACATTAAATTATAGTAGTATTTTGAACTAATGAGCTTTCAGCAATTAATATCATCATCCACCAAATATTCAATTTAATTTATTAGCTCTTTTTAAAGTTGTTCAAGACGAATATAGTTTCACTACAAACAAGTATTTGGATACTGCCTCTTACCTTAACTGTAAATAAAAACCAAAAGCCTACTGCATCATTGGTGCTTAACTGAAAACGGATTATATTACAAATATTTCCTTTTCCAGTTCTTACAGCATTGAAAATAAAAATACAATTACAGTGAAATAAATTCTTGAACTGATGGATCTTTTAACAATTAATATCATTATACATGAAATATTCAATTTGATGTTGTTTATACTTTCCAACACTGTTCAAGACGCATATAATTTTCAATAAAGCACCAATGAGGCAGTAGGTTCTAGACTTTTACAGTGAGAGAAGGAGGTGATACCCAAACTCTTGCTTGTAGTGATTTTTGTTCCTTTCAAGCTTGATTTGCATTTTCAATTTAAGTTTCACTCGTTTAAGATTTAATTATTAATTTGCAGTAATATCTATTGTATGTTTATTTGCATTGATTGTTTATTTAATATCTCTTCGTTTTAAGTTTCATTTATACTGCAATAAGAAAATTTTTTTCTGTTTTAAGATTGATTTTCTCAAGTATTACTCGCTTTAAGATCTTCTTATTCATTTATATTATTACTTGTTGTATGTTTTTTTCCTATTATTGTTAATTTATTTTCTGTTCGTTTTGGATTTCATTTATTCTTTAATAGTAATTTCTGGTCCTTTTTAGTTTTAATTTTAAAATGTATTTTTATTTTATTAATGTTAAAATTGCCTATAATTTTCTTTGAAAAACTTATTTTTCGGAAAGTTTTTTTTTTAATTAATTTTTGTTATTTTTTGATTGCCAAAATTTTCAAGTTCTTAAAAATTAATTATTTTAAATTCAAACCTTTTTTTAATGAAATGTTCATCAAAGTATCAAAACTGGTATCAAAGTAACAATATCAAAGGAAAAAAATGGGTTTTTGTCAATCTCGGAGTTTTATTATCTGATGTTTGAACTATTTTTAACAAAATGGCTATCTCAAAATCTTTAACGAATGGGTTTAGCGAAAAAGGGCGTTAGGAGGGGGGGGCTAATTAACCTTCGGTCCCTTTTGACTCTTTAAAAGTGAACTAGAATTTTCTGAAAAATTCTAAAAAAAGTGAACCATATATATATATATATATATATATATATATATATATATATATATATATATATATATATATATATATATATATATATATATACATATACATATATATATATATATATATATATATATATATATATATATATATTATTATATATATATATATATATATTATATATATATATATATATATATATATATATATATATATATATATATATACCCAGAGTACAACTTACAACGCCGGTCCCTGGGCTCTGGGGGTTTGTGTTGAGCCCGGAGTTTTAATATTTGATGGTTGAACTATTTTTAACAAAATGGTCACTTCAAATTTTCACCGGATGGGTTTATCCATCTGATAAACCCAAAGGCTTGGAGGGCGGGAGGGTCTAGTTGCCCTCCGATTTTGTTCACGCTGAGAAAATGAACTACAACTTTTAATTTACATTCAAATGAAACCTCTCTGAAGTTTATACGAGCATCCCTTTCGTAAGAACCACATACGGCCCCAGGACATAGCTTACAATGCCTGCCTCCCGGACCCCGGAGGGTTGTGTCGACACCGGAGTTTTTGTTATCTGACCTTTGAACCATTTTGAAAAAATGGCTCTCTCAAAGTTCTTATCGGATGGGTATGAGAAAAATAGGGCATGGAGAGGAGGGCTAGTTGCCCTCCGATCTCTTATGACTCTTACAGAGTGAACGAGAACTTTCAATTTCCAATCATATGAACCCCCTCCGAAGTTTATGCTAGCATACCTTCCATAAGAACCATATATGCCCCCAGATCAATACTTACAACACCTGCCCCGGCCCCGTTAGAAGTTTATACGACGAAACTTTTCTGTATGAAGTGCCTATGGGAAAAAAATAAATGGAGTGTGGGGGGAGGCTAGCTGCCCCCGATCACTTTTGACTCTTAAAAAGTGAATTACGACATTCAATTTCCAATCAAATGAGCCCTGTATAAAGTTCATACGAGATCCCTTCCATTACAACCGTATATGCCCCAGGGCATAACTTACATCGCCTACCCTCGGGCCCTGGAAGGCTGTGTCGACACCGGAGTTTTTTGTTTTCTGAAATTTGAACTATTTTTAACAAAATGTCTATCTCAAAATCTTTATCTGGTGCATTTAGGGTGTGGAGTGTGGGGGGGAGGCTAGTTGCCCTCCAATCTCCTTTAACTCTTAAAAAATGAACAAGAACTTCCAATTTCCAATCAAATAAGCCCTCTCTAAACTTTATACTAGCATCCCTTCACTAAGAACTATATATGCCCCTAGAGCATTACTCATAACGCCTGACTCTGGGACCTGTGGGATTGTGCCGACACGGAAACTTTTCTTATTGGACCTTAGAACTATTTTTAATGAAATGTCTATTATACAAATTTCATCGGATGGACTTGGAGAAAAAAAGGTGTGTGTGTTGGGGGGGGGGGCTAGGTGCCCTTGGAGATCTTTTAACTCGCAAAAATTGAACTAGAACTTTCAATTTCAAATCAAATGATCCCTCTCAGAAGTTTGTACGAGCATCTTTTTCTGAGGAACCATATACGCCCCCAGCGTAATACTTACAACAGCTATCCCTGGGGCCCAGAGGGGAGTTTTTTTTAATCTAATTTTTGAACAATTTCCAAAACACTGGCTATCTCAAAATTTGTACCGGATGGGTTTGGGGAAAAGGGGACGGGGGGGGGGCTAGTTGCCCTTAACTCTCTTGACTCTTAAATGTGAACTAGAACTTTCAATTTCCAATCAAATGAGGCCTCTATGAAGTTTATACGAGCATCCCTTTCATAAGAACAATACATGCTCTTAGAACATAACTTAGAACACACAC
>NW_028297643.1:0-12560 GCF_049724085.1 Artemia sp. Qi Xiang Cuo
TATTTTGGGGTAGGCTATTATCTCCTATGAGATATAAGGGGTTTCCTATCGTAGTCTAGTGGTTATAGGCCTAATCACTTTATTTATATGTCTGTATCTTTCCAATAACTAAATTTGAATTACAAAGTTTAAATAGCCTAATTAGTTCACAGTTTTCCTCCAATGTCCGACACGCGCCATTTGTTATGTAAAGTTTTTAGTAGTAATTACGGATTTATTGAACTATAGGTTTTGACGTCTCAAAGCTTTGTTTCCATGGCACAATTAGATCTGACTTCAAGAGATACGAATTCTTATAGGCTAGCAGGGGTTAGAAACATTCTTCTAAGCCGTGGCGATAGGAATTTCTCCGATAGCGCCGCTTATAGCGCTGGAGATTGTGTCAACTAGGCTAGTGCCGCTCTCAATTAATGAGAGAAAATTGAATATGTAGACATACAACTGTGGCTTCTTCCTTCTTGAGCTGTGTGGAGATCAGATTCCTTTGGGAGCTTTTACCTTGGAGTCTTACGAACTAATTACCTATTATCGGACTAGACGCAGACATATAAATGAAATAAACACAGATAAAAAGACAATAGATTTACTGAACTTACATGCTTAGTTGTACAGCAACGGGTCACTTCAATGACAATAATGGTGACCAAAATACAATAAATTCGTTTGAATCTCTTTAGTTCTGATGTACTGATTGTTTCAGATCTCACTTGAGATTAAAATTAAAAAGGCACATTTACCCCACTCCCAAACGCAGTTCTTTCGTCCTGCGCTGTAGGGACTGCCTGCCATTGGCCCATATGACCCAAGGACGCAATTCTTCGTCCAATAATCACTTTAAGATTTTTCAGATGATTCAGGAGTTCACAGTTGTTTTTTTTTTTGCCGTTTAAACTTCCTTAGAAATATCGTACGTAGCAATTTTTTGCTACTAATTATCTTAGTGAAATTCGAACGACTACGTCGTTGTTTGACTGAAGATAGAACGCAGTTTCTCTTTTGCTGATTAAAAATTTAGACTCTTGGAAGCGGTATTTGAACTCAATTAGGGGACGTTTAATTCTGCCCGAATCATCTTTAGAAGGAAAGAATCTTATATTTTAAATATATGGTATTCTACTGCTGGTGCATTACATAATCTACACCTCATGCCCCAGGGGCTGCGAGGGTCATTTAAGTCTTAGTTATTGCACCTTTCGATAATGTTGAATAAAATCACTATCTCAAAATCTTTATCGGGTGTCTTCGGCGACCAGGGGGGATGAACGGGGCACAAGAGGGGGCTGCTCAAAGTCCAATCATTTTTTACTCTTAAAAACGGGAACTAGAACTTCCAACTATTAGTCAAATGAGCACACTCCAAGGTTTCTATGATCACGCCTTCCATATGAAGTGGTCAGTCAAATAGTTCGTAGTAACGAACTGTAAGTAAGGAGAGACTCGACCCAATAGCAACCAACACTCGACAGAAACGAATTTTGATAACAATTAATAAATCAAAAGATTCAAAAATACAATTTCAGATTGCAAATACATAATTTATTTCATATTTCAGACAAAATCTATGATATATGATTCCAATTATATAAAATTTATTTAATTTATTGTTACCCATCGAAAGCTATGAGCCAGAAAAAATTTGCCTGATTTTCCAAAAAGGGAGAAAAAACCACAAAAAATTTCAGGGATCTTAATAAAAACCATAACATCAGATTCAGCATATCGCAAAACCGTAATGTAAAGGTTTCGAGCTCCTATCTCCACAAATGTGGAATTTTGTATCACGAAAGTGTGTTTATTTATATCTTTTTTTCTTGTTTTTATTTCTTTTTTTCTTGTTTTCTTGTTTTCGCATCAAAGTGATGGTCCAAGAAGATCGGAAGAGGGCTCATTCAGACGAAAATTGAATATTCTAGTGCCCTTTCTAAGAGACCACAAAAATTGGAGGCCAACTAGCCTCCCTCTCGAGTCCCTTTTTGCTCCAAAGACATCTGATAAAAATTTTGAGATAGTCAGTTTTTTTCAGCATGGTTGAAACGTATGCCTCTGTGGATGACACGACCCCTCACAGCCCCTAGAGAAAGGGCTGTAAGTCATAAAAATTTGCCCATTTTTTAGTTATAAAATTGGGAAATATACAGTTTTTTACGAAGAGCATTTTCTGCGGGAGGAAGTTCATGGGTATAATTTTCCACGGGGAGGAAAGTTTCGAAGGGCAAATTTTCAAGAGAAATTTTACATGGTGGATATTTGTCAGAATTCATATACAGAATTCCTTTTATTTCTCCTACTTTTTCTTTGGCCACTCAATTTTACATAGAGAGGGAATTTTAAAGAGGAATCATCCGGGGCATAGTTTAAGCTGGGATGGAATTGTCTGGGTATTTTTTTTCCGGGAGAAATTTTCCATGGGAGAAGTTTTGGCGAGAGAAACTTTCCATCGGAAGGTGGGTATTTTCCATGGAGGGGGAGATTTCTGGCATAATATGAGAAACGATCAAAAATTAAATAAAAAAATGTTTTTGGAAATGAAAATAAGGGTGAATTCTGCAGGGTGAATTATCCACAGGAAATGTTTCGGGAGGGGGGGGGATTTCCAGATATGAGGGATTTTTCCGTGGGTATTTTTCGCAGGAGGAATTTTTCGTTAGGGAATGTAAGACGGGACTAATTTTTCGAGGATGTGGTGTGTAAACAATCAGAAATCAAGTAAAAAAAAATCATCCGAAAGTAAGGAGCAACATTAAAACTTAAAACGAATAGAAATTATTCGGTATATGAGGGGGGCTACTCCCTTCTGAATCCCTCGCTAAAGTTTGACTTTAAGTACCAATTCTTTAAGAACGACTCCTGAAATCTAAGGGTTGTTTAATAGATAGTTTTTTAAGGTACTGAACATCTTTAGCATAATGAATGATAGATTGAGGAGGGGCCAACCTCCCTCCTCATCTAGGAAATAATTTCTGTTCGTTTTAAATTTCAATGTTGCTCCTTACTTTCACTTGAAAAAAACTTGTTTTTTTTTATCTAATAGCACATTGAAGTCAGATCGCTCTTTACTTAGGCAGCACTAATGTACAGCCTTTGATATCAAAATGGTCTTATAACATTTTCTCTTTTTTCCAAGCGGGAAAAAAGAAAGGGCACACCCTATTTTTCTCCATGCAGAATATTGAGTAAAAATCATCCTTGGGAGTCGATTTTTCCATATTTTGCTGATCCAAACCGTGCGCTTGTTTTCAACCCGCTAACCTTTACCAGATTCATGCATCTGTTGAACCTTTGCTTAAAGGAGTCAGTAGACAATCTATAATTTATTTCCAAGATAATAATGTCCTAATTAAGTTACCTGATTCCGACAGAAACAACATTTATATGCAATTATATAGGTTATATAAGACTTAAATTAAGATTGGGAAAATGATTAATATTTACTCTGCATCCCTCTCTGTTAAAGCTTCTGCTAGATTGTTTTGAAGGATTATACCTCGGGGAAATAGCTCCAAAGAAACATTCAGCGCCAAATAAAGCTATTTTCTAGGCGTTTCCTCCCTTTATCAAGCATGAAGTCAGTGATATGCTTGCCCAAATGCTAATATTGTCACTAAAACTGACTGAAGTATTAAAGAAACCCTCAGGTACAAAGGACAGTCAAACAAAATCTGATTACGTAAATTGTTGGAGTAGAAAGTTATACAATCATGTAAACATAAAAAATGTAAAAAAAAAAACACAGAACTAATTATTAATGAAACATACCTCCATGTTTAGTTATGCATTTTTCTGGTAATGGCGCGCGCAGAATTAAAAAAAGAAATGAAGAGTTAAAAATAAGCAAAAAAATGTCTAAAAACACATAACAGTAAACAGTTAAAGCAAAGATAGCTTTCCATTGAGGGTGTCTTTACCTTTGGGTATCAACAGACTGTTAATATTTAAATTTTTACGGACGAGAAGTGTTGCGAAATTGAGCTAATTAGTTCTACCTGAGCGAATTAGTTCAATTAGTATTTGTTTTCACAATTTAACGTGGCAACACTGACGAATCAGAATCAGTTTCATGAAAACAGCTGTCATAGACACATTAAATTATATATATATTATATATATTAAAATAAATATATTAAAATTATATTAAATAATTAATAATAAATACTATAATAAATATATTAAATTATATATAATAAATATATATATATATATATATATATATATATATATATATATATATATATATATATATATATATATATATATATATATATATATATATATATATATATATATATATATATATATATATATATATATATATATATATATATATATATATATATACATATATCGGTTTTATTGCTTTACTTTGTTCTTCTTTGATTTTAGATTTCTTCTTTTTCTCTTCCTGCTGGCCACAGACACGTCGTATTATCAAGAATTCTTTCTCTATTACAAACTTAACAAAAAAAGAAACAATTTTTAAGAACAAATTGGAAAGCAGCAATTGTGATTCTTTTAGCTTATTACAACCTTCCAAAGGTAAAAGGCCATACTTATGCTATTCTGCTTCCCAAAAAATTGTCGCACGAAGCTCACACCAGCTCTCAACGTGCCACGGTTAGGATCACGTCAGTGGAACTGAACACTTAGTGACTCTAAAAATTAATTTAATAGTTAAATAATAAATGGGGCTTTCCATTAAAATTATGTTTTAATTTTCTATTTTCAGATTGAAAACAATTTTCTATTTTCGGATTGAAAAAGGTGAAAATATATAATTGCTTTTTTGACTTAGCTTAGGATTATAATTCTATTTTCATTTTCTTGGAAAATTTATCAAAACGTATTTTTCCTTTTGATCAGTTGTCCTTCCAAGCTCAACGTCCCAAATGAACGAGTAAATTATTATTTCTACTTTCAAACCCCTTACCCCCTGGATACGGCCTTGGGCAATTCTCTTCGATTTTTTCATTGAAAAAACTAAAAGCTGCCACCCTCAAGACCCTTTAACTAAAAAAGATTGCGGTAAGTTCAAATCCTCTTCTATCTAATCATCCATATGAACATTATTTAAGTACATAGTTTTCCGTAAAGAACAACGAATTACAACATCATCAAACAGAACTTCAATTCACCGTCTTCAGAAAAAAAAAGAGGAAAGGGGGAATACTCCCCTTAAATCTTTGTAAAACCTTGTTAACCTTGTAGAACCTTGTAAAACTTTGTAAAACCTTGTAAAACCAAAGTTTCTGGAAGTTTTGTTCGAGTACTTCATCATTTCAGTCATTACGTTTAATTTCTCATCCAATAATCAAGCAAATTTATCAGATACGTGCTTTAGCCATTAGCATATCTGTTAACTATTAACTTAGGACTTTCTGTTGCGGGGTGCGTGCAACTGACCCCCATTTAACTGAACACCACCCAATCCAACGCATTTCACTGAACCCTCGCTCAAACAAACCCCTGTTTAAGTCAATCCTCCTTTAACTCCTCCTTGAACTCCTTCTTAACTTTAAATCCTCCTTCAACTCGATCATCGTTTATCTCATCCCTTATTGAAATCAAGTCCATTTTACTCAATCTCTCTGCAACTCAACCCCATTCAACTCTTTAATTCTACCTTCATTTATCTCAACCTCTTTGCAACTAAACCACCGTTTAACTTAACCTCCATCTAATTCAATCCCCCATCCAACTTAACCCCTGTTTGACTCAGTCCCCATTTAACTCAACCCCCATGCAATTCAACTATCATTTAATTCAAGCCTCATGCAACTCAACCACCGCTTAACCCAACCCTATTTGATTTTTCTAACAAATTCTCCCTTAAGAATATAAAACAGCACATTTGAAAGAGCCATTTTGGAATTCCAAAAAGCCCCTACTTGAAAAAAAAATCTTAAGGTGTTGTCTTTTTCAGTGGATTTCATTTTTGAAGGATTGTCATACAAAAGTTGAACTTTAGCATAAAGTTCAATAACGGTTAGGGAGGAAGCTCCCCTGGTTTTTATATTACAAAAGCGCGAAATGAAAAATGAACGAAATTAAACAATAAATAAAATAATAAATAAAATAAATAATTAAACAATAAATGTAGGATTTACTTGAGACTAACAAACATACTCCTCTACCCGATTCAAATAAATTGCTGCAACAATGAAATTCGAGTTTGCTCCCGCCTTGGACAAGAAATTTTTTTCTAATTTCAAAAATATAAGACAGAAGGATAAATTGTTGTTTTTAGAGGGGTGAGGATGAATAGTTTAGCATTAAAGCACCTTAAAAAACTTATATAAGAATTAACCAACAAATAAAGGCCATTTCATTTGAGTCAAGCTTTATAATTTCCAACACAACGAACTGAATTACATTTTAAGGTATATTGTTGATTGGAGGAGTTTGAGCTGAATAGGGATGGAGCGAAATAACGTTAGGTTATATGATAGTTAAGTTAAATAAGGGTTAAATTTCATGGGGATTTAGTCAAACTGGGGTTGAGTTGCACGAGAGTTGAGTTGTAAGAGCGTTGATCTAAAAGGTGTTTGAGTTGTAAAAAGGTCAATTTAAATGGGGTTGGGCAAAATGAAGGTTGAATCAAGCGCGGGTTGAAATGCATCTGGGTTTAGCTGAACAAACTTGAGTTTATTGAGGGTTTGAGTTGAATGAGGTTTGAGTTGAAAGGGATTGCGTTGGTTGGGACTTGAGTTAAACAAGGTTGTGCTAAACGGAGGCTAATATAAACAGGAGTTCAGTTGAAAGGGGTTGAGTTGCACGACGATTCAGCTAAATGGGTTCAGTTGTACGGGGTTTAGCTAGACGAGACTTCAGTTAAATGGCTGCAGTTGTATGTGCTTCAGTTAAATAGGGGTTCAGTTGCACGGCAACTTTCTGTTGTATATTGTTTGATCCAATATGTTCTCTTTATTATGACGATGTTAGTATGTTGTTGAAGACTTTGTCTGCATCTGCATGTATACACCTATACCTTTGGAGGGCCGATTAGCTGCATCATTTGTTTACAAAGATATGCCACATTATAATAATTAATTTTCAATATTTTCAATATCTACTGAAACACTAGAATATATGGAAGGGGAGGGGTAGGTGCCATAAATTCTGGTTTCTACGGAAGAGGAGGTTCTTCAAACCAATATTCAGGGTCAAGGGGGGTAAAAACATCACGTATCCAAAATACACAGCTATTGCTCCCAGATATTTCTTCCAGGACAGGTGAATCAAATCAAGCATGCTCACCTTTTTCTCCAGCATGTTTAAAAAATTACAGGCTGACTTTGTCTAACTGCAGTTCTGGTTAAAATTGTTTAATAGAAACGCACTGGACATACAGATAAACACTTAAATATCTATCGAGGAAGGGGGGTAATCAAGGAGAAAGTGAATTTTAGGCCACAATTACCCGACTTCTCGGAACAGGAGGTTCTTTGATTTAATATTCAGGGTGGAGGGGGTAAAAAGTCAAGCATCCAAAAATGCAGCTATTGCTCCAAGATATTTCTTCCAGGACAGGTTAATCGAATCAAATATGCACACCTTTTTTTTTATTCCAGCACACTGAAAGAAACTGTAGGCGGACAATCCAACCGTTCCATGATTTCCTAGAAGTTAGAACCATTAAACTAGATCCATGTTTAAGTCATAGCCTAGAAATTAAAAAATATAATAGACTGAATAATATCTCGGAACTACAACATACTAAAGCTAAAGGATAGAAATACATTGAACGATATGAAACTATTCAAGCCTCTTTCTTAATAAGATTGCGGTGCATGTTTCTGCTTTATTAACAAGATTTGTGGTTGTTCTAACATGTAATCAAACAGACACGTTAATTGAACTTCAGACTCTTATTATTGAATTTGTTAACTCCGTCTGTAAGGACCTATGTCTTTTGGGGCATGGTGAGCTGCCTGTCCTAAGCCAGTATAGAGGGGGGATTGGTGATAGGCTTATCCCCTATCCATAGAAAAGATTTGTGATTCATAAAACGACAACGAATAGCCTCGGACCTGATTTGATTTCTCCGGAAAAAACTACTGTCCGTCCCCGGAAACGATTTCTGACAAGTAACAGCATTTTCGTCTAGCTTTTAGGAATGTTCAGACTATGAATTTTGTCTTCATAATTAGTGAATTGTTTAGTAGCCACTAAAGCCCAGTGCGTTTATCGTGCCTTCTTTAGAGTGGCTACTGCTATTATTATTATTATATTGTTGCTATTATTATTATTATATGTTATTATTTATATGTTGAAGTATTTTGGTTGTGAATAAATATATTAATATATTAAATTCTGAGACGCAATCTGGCCTCCGAAAAGGCTTAATTAGAGACCTGAAGTCGTACAGAGTAGAAACAGTAGCTCTGTCTGAAGCTAGATCAGTGTTACCAGATTGTAAATTAAAAAGTAAGCCAGAGCATTTGAAAAACAAGCCAAGAATAACTCAGACAATCTTTAGTTCAAATCCAATGCAATTTTCCTTTTTGTGATTACCCTCATGTATTGGTACCTTTATGTATTGGAACAGTCCATTAGAGGATTGAAGGATGTATCAAATGGTAGCTAATGTCTTATTGGTTTTTTTAGCTAGCTTGTAACATTCCTACAATAGGAATCGACCCTCCTTACTTTAAAAAACTACTTTCACATCAATTTTTTTTTTTTACAAACTTAAAGCAAGTTTTAAGCCACAAGCCAGTTATAATAATACGCCAGTTTGGTGTAGAATAAGCCAATGTGGCAACACTGATTGATTTCGGTTTATTAATGATCGATGACTACGGAGTTTTCTACTAGGGTAAAGAAAAGAGGCCTGAAGCCCGAGTTGTACTAGCCGTCAGCAAACAGGCAAAGAAGGTAAATTAGAGCTTGTGCCTAAGAATGACAGGATGCTAATAACCCAGTTTACAAGATCCCAGTTAAACAGTAATGGTAGTCTATGCTCCGACCAAGGAAGCTGGTGATGCTGTCTGGCATCACCAAGGAAGCTGGTGATGGCAGTCAGTGCTTCGACCCAGGAAGCTGGTGATGCTGTCTGGCATCACCAGAACGCTGGTGATGCTGTCTGGCATCACCAAGGAAGCTGGTGATGGCAGTCTATGCTCCGACGAAGGAAGCTGGTGATGCTGTAGAAAATACTTTCTACCATTACTTAAATGATCTAGTCAATATAGTACCTGAACATGTTTTCTAGTTGTGTGTGGTAACTTCAACACCAAAGTTGGATGTGATTACAGTTATGCACCTTTGTGAGTTGGGGCGATATAGCATGGGTTTTACCAACGACGATGGAGTGCACTTATTTGACCTGTTGTAGCCAGACTGTTGGTGGGTCATGGCTTCTACATCATGAAATTCATAAATACGAAATACAAAAGGTATATAAAGACAATTGACATTCAGAAGCTTCGGGACGAAAATGCCCGACAAGCCTATTGTATTTAAGTTCTCAAAAATAGGTTCGCAGGCCTTGCTAGTGATGATGAAGCTGCAGAAGTTGATGATAGTCGAAAGGACATTACAGAGGGACTTAGAAGATACTTTAGAGTATGCAAAAGAGAAGAGAACAATGGATCGGTGACAATATATGGGAACTCACGGAATAGCAAAAAGAAGTGAAAGTTTTTTTGGAGGCGCACTGTCCAAATGCTACCATTTAGAATAAAGACTATCAAACACGAAGTATAACGAGGTCAACCAAACTGTAAGGCGGTTTACAAGAGCTGATAAACGTCTTTGTCTTGAAACAAAGGCTGCTAAAGCTGAGGCAGCAGCTAGTAAGGGCGATAGTCAGACAGTTTATCGCATTACCAAGGAAATCACCGCAAATGTCAGAAGGCTTTTTATTGAAGATTTCCATTCAAAGTAAAGATCTTTCTCTTGTGCTGAGGACGCCTAGTTTGCAGACAAGCGAAATATCCACGTTGTTTTAGTTTTTCATCTTTTTCTTTACTGACCGCAGTCTCGTTTGTCGTTTTTCTCTCTTTGTTTAGTTTTTTTTTTCACTAAGAAAGAGAAAATCTACAGAAGAGGGATGGAGTATTTAACCGAGGTACTCAGCTTTCAATGACTTCTAAACCTGTAGACCCTTCAAATGAATTTCCATTCTTTCAACTTGATATTAGCACAGAAACTGTCAGCCTATTCGAAGTTCTGATAGTACTATACAAGCTCAAGAACGATTTGGCCGCTCGAGTTGATAGTCTCTAGCCCGAAGTTTTGAAAAAAGGAGTCCTTATTCTGGCCGAACCCCTGTATGTTTTACTATAGGACGCGATCGTCTCTTAATAGGTTGCTAGCTACCGCTGCAACCCGGATCCAGTTAGCATAGGCTATAGTTCTTCTTTATTATAAACTAGGTTGCAATTGGATATTTTCGTCCAAAGTGAAGATGGATAGCAGCTCACTAAAAAAGAGAAAACCAACATAAGATGGAAGGAGGACTTTACCGAGGTACTCAACTTTCCATGACCTCCAAACCCCGTAGATACTCCAAATGAATTGCCACTCTTTCAACTTGATATTAGCACAGAAACTGTCAGCCTATTTGAAGTTCAGCTAATACTACACAAGCTCAGGAACGATAAAGCCGCTGAGTTCATAGTCTCCAGCCCGAAGTTTTGAAATAAGGAGCCCTTATTCTGGCCGAACCCGACCACTGTTTCTGGACAGTTAGTTTCTGGACGGGAAACTACGAATTTTCTTGCTGATTGGAAAAAGAGGTAATTGTCAAGCTGTACATAATACGCAAAACAATGGATTGTAATACTTGGCGAGGCATCACACTACGGTCTGTAGAGAGTAAAATCTTCTGCCAAATACTACAGAATCGTATTCGGGCATAAGTTGATAAAATATTAAGAGATGAGCACCATGGCTTTCGACCTAGTAGGTCTTGCACTGATTAAATTTTCTGTTTGAGAGCTATCATTGATGAATTTAATGTTGAATCGATTACAAACCGAGATCAAAATAGATTATATTGGCTTCCTAAAGGCATTTGGCTAAGTTCTCAAGGATTCGCTAGGGAGAATCCTGCGTTATTATGAATTCCTTGATAAGATTATGCGTATGATTGTAGCACTGTACGAGGAACAGCTGTGTACCGTACGAACTGATGACGAGAACCTTACTGAATCGTTCAGTGTAAAGTAGTGTCCACCAAGGATGTATTCTCTCCCCAATGCTGTTTGCCATCCACATAGATAATATGATTAGAATGGACAAATTCACAGGTGGAATCCAACTGGAGCAGCGTTGCATCCTGTGTGACGACAATTTAGCTGATGACACAGCCCTGTTGTCTAATTTGAGGAAAAAATTGCAAAACATCAGCAGGCTCGCAAACAAAGTGGAGCATGCAGGTCTGTCCATTAGTACGAAGAAAACGAAACAGTGTAAATGTGAAATAATGTAAACAAACAAATGTAAACATGTGAAACAATGTAAAAAAAACTACCTGCCCCTCCATTTCAAGTTGGAATTACATTGAGGAGATTGAAAAATTCAAGTACTTTGGGATCCGACCCTTTCGAACCTACAACTGGGTGTTATTTCAATACCAAGAGGAACAAGAAAAATAGAATGGTGTTCTACTTTATAGTTACTAATGCTATAAGCCTTATTCAAATTACTGTTCAAAAGTAAAATATCTTTATTACCGACAATTACCAATTAAGACAAATTGCAACACCGATTGAAACTGGGCTAAGCCTGGAACTAGTACCACAAGGACGACTTATCTTTTTAAGTTTCAATTGTCTCTTAATGATTGAATGAGACTTAAAATTTGTTAGGAGTGCAACTACTGCAACTCAAAAGGTGTAATAGGAAATTGTTTTTTCATTAAAATTGTTACACTGCCTCTGAAAATTATTGTAGCAAATTACTTGGCATTGTTCCAATAACTTGTTTAGCTCTTCAGAAATTAAACTTTTTCTAACTTTCATAAAATACATTATATATTTCTTGTCTCGCTTGTAAAAATAGTATAAAAAGAATGAAACCATAAAGACGTAAAAACAATAAAGACTAAAGACGTAAAGACGTAAAGAATTATACTATAATAGCATAACATGATAAATTCTAAATAGTTGAAAAACAGTTAGAAAAAGAAGGAAAGTAGGAATAGGCAAAAAGTTTAAACAGTCAAATGAAACCATAATTGTCTTAAATAAGTCTCAGAGGCCTAAAAAGACAACCTTTTTCGAATAACTGGTATCTAATAACAAATAAAACCATAGAGATTTGTTTTCAGTTTTCCCAATCTTCAGCATAACTTAAGTATTTTAAACACCTTTTGGTTGTAACAGGCACGTACGCACAAATTTCCGAATACGCCTTTCGGCACTCAAGCCATCATCTGTGAAACTATACAAACCACTGTTTTTGAACTTCAGTCATAAAATCAAATTCTAATTCTCACTTTGATTTGAGACGAGGAAGTGACATTTTCAGTAGTAAGGCATCAATTCGCGCTGATCCCACATTGAATTACACATGGATATGTGTGTAGTTTAACCGGTACATTGGCTTACCAGGGTCGG
>NW_028297644.1:0-12548 GCF_049724085.1 Artemia sp. Qi Xiang Cuo
CCTCACGACACTGTTCAAATAGAACTTGCTTACTATAACGACCACACTCAAAACCTCTTCTAAAACCTTTTCTAAAATCATCTTTTAAAATGTCTCTAACTGTTTCGCCGAAATAATTCCCTAAAATGTCTAAAACCGTTTCACCCAAATAATCCCTAAACGTAATCTCAGCGTGTTCCTTTTGTTTTTGGCATCTCTGTGCTTTCACATTTCAAATTTCTAGGAAACCCTTTCCTACGTTAATCTCTTCATCTCATAAATGTTCCTAGCTACACTATTAAGGTTTCGTTAGAATATCAATTTATCTCTCCGACTTAAAGCTCAGTGAAGCCGTATTTAAAAATAGAATTTCTATCTCTTTATACTCCCACATAATTCCAAGATAACAAGTGATGTCATTTCTAATTCCTGACACTAAAGATCAATGAAGCCCTATTTAAAAATAGAATATTAATTTTTCTCTCTGACCTAAAGAACTTTTATCCCTCAGACCTAAGATTAAAGAAGCCATAATGTTTCTTAATTCCCCTTTCGTGAATCAATAAGTCCCTGCCGATTATGTAAATCAATTTCTCAGGTTAGGTTAGCCTAAAGATCAAAGAAACCATAATGTTTCTTAATTCCCCCTTCGTGAATCAATACATTCCCCTGGCGATTATGTAAATCACCTTGACATTCGCTGAGAGCGTGCACTTACAACAACAACAACATCGACCTTGGAAAAAAGAGGTCATTGACCCCATTAACCACGTGTTCTCCCTAGGGACTCTATGCCCATATTTGGTGTGGGGTTCGGACTATAAGATAGCCTTCTACTGGTTATCACTTCGAACATAGGTGAAATGATTGCAGTCAGTGTTTTTGCACTGGTTTATAATGTTGATATTAATAAGGGAATGTTTATAATTTATACAATTTATCCTCTTTTGGACTTTCTTATGGAATCCTCCGGAGCCGTGCTGTGGTTAACTGCAAAATGATTTTAGATTCCCTATACTGCTATTATCTGTGTGAGATTGCCCTTTTTCTTGGTTAAGAAACTAAGTCTGGTTGTTGCCTTAAGCAGACTCTGGGTAAGCTTCTCCCTCTAAACGCCCCTTCTGAACGTATTGATTTCTATTCATAAACCTCTTTACCCAGAGTTCTTAAAGAAAAAATCAATCAATTGGTAGAGCTCTTAAAGGAAGCAAATTAGTTCGAATCGGTACTCAGACTTCGGTGACAACTGGATTTTCTTAAATTTGATAAAAAGGAGGAGAAAACGTTCTATTCCGTGTCTTTATATATAACCTTTTTCCAATGGCTCTCTTCAGGTTTTGTTAGTCTAATACGGTGTATGTTTGCCGTTCCAAGGAGGCTGTTTCTATTGTTCAAGCGTCGTCACTGAGAAAAAAAGTTTATAGTGAGCTTAGGGCTACAAACTATTTCTAATAGAATATGCCTGGATAACTAATTGAAGCTCGGGTTTGTATTAGTAGTAAGTATCTATTGAATTTGCATGCCCCAATAGCAATCTCCATGTTATTTGCATGCCCCTATAGGAATTCCCTTCCATGCTATTCTATAGCGCTATGTCCCTTCCATTGTTATTCTATGGGACCTCTACACGTGATTAAACACGTTATGAAACTACGTGCTGTATGCTTACGTTCCGTTGGTACCATTCCAAACGAGTGGGGATTCCCCTCCTGTTCCTAAACATTGCAAAAAAGATAACAGTATGAACGGGGATTCCCCGCACAAATTTGTTTCAACTCCGAGTTTTTCAACCAGAGTGCAAAAATAAAATCAAATAATCTACCAAGCGTGAAACTACCACAAATCAGCATCAATAAATAAATGAAACCCAAAACGAACAGAAATTACAATAAATAACCGAGACAAACTAAAAAACAAGCAGAAATTAACATGAGAGTAGTAAGTATCTATTGAATTTGCGTACGGCCATAGCAATTCCTATATTATTTGCGTACAGCACGTTCCATGGCAGCTTTCCATGGCAGATTACCAGACTAGTTATTTGGCAGTATATAATGTAGTCAAGCATGTTTTGAGAGTTTAGTCGTAATAATATAATGTGGTCAAACAGGTTTTTTTCTGTTTTTGTTGTCAATTGCACAATGAATGTACGTCATGGGTTCACAAGCACATTCTTAAAAAAAAATGGTAAGATATAAAGTAGTCAAACATGTTTCGGGAGCACGTACAAAATTATGTAACTCAACATCCGTTTTTTATTCGTCCTTGAAAAACTGTATAAAATGTTCATGCACTACAATTTAATTTTCATTATGTTTTAGCATATCGAGCATAGTACACAGAATTTTATTAACTTTGTAACAATGGATATTTCTATTTTCAATGTGAGTACACTTTCATTCTTTATTTCCCAAAAAAAAAATCGTTTTACTAGTAAATTCAAATTTCAGGAGGACTTAGCCCCCCTCCCTTCCAACAATACAAACCCTTAAAATATGATGAGTATATTCGATAGAAAACACTAAGTATGTTTTTTTCTATTATGTAAAAGAAAAACTCTCATCCACTGTTGTCTTACGACCATATTTCATTACTTTTAGTTATTTCCTTCATAAAAAAAATGCCCCTTTTCCCAATTATCAGAAAATCTTTTCTCCAGTTTAAAAACCACATGTGTTTATAATTACAGAGAGTCCCTTTTGAAGTCAGAGTTTAAACGTGTCTTATCTAAGTTATGAAAACAAAAGGTTGATGATTAAGACAAGGATTTGTGTAATTCTAAACGCTTTGGCCATTCAAAAAGCGAGGATTTCTGTTAAATAAATAATTCTTATACATTTTAAAATAGCTTATTTCGTTCCAAAGCTTGGCTTTTTCATAACCAAAGGTTCACATTTGACCCAAAGAAATGTATTTTCTATAATTTTCTTACAAAAACTAGTGTTTACGGTCAAAAAAGCTTTATAGTATAGTTTTTACGGAAATGGCTTATTTTAGTTCCAAAGCTGCGCTTTTTAATAACCAAAGGTTCACATCTGACCCAGCAAAATGTATTTTCTATAATTTTTTCACAAAAACTAGTGTTTACAGTAAAAAAAACACAAAAAACTTTATAGTTTAGTTTTTACGGAAATGGTATATTTTCGTTCCAAAGCATGGCTTTTTTATAACCAAAGGTTCACATTTGACCCAAAGAAATGTATTTTCTATAATTTTCTTACAAAAACTAGTGTTTACGTTCAAAAAAGCTTTATAGTTTAGTTTTTACGGAAATGGCTTATTTTCGTTCCAAAGCTTGGCTTTTTCATAACCAAAGGTTCACAATTGATCCAAAGAAATTTATTTTCTATAATTTTCTTAAAAAAACTAGTGTTTACGGTCAAGCTTTATAGTTTAGTTTTTACGGAAATGGCTTATTTTAGTTCCAAAGCTTGGCTTTTTCATAACAAAAGGTTCACATCTGACCCAATGAAATGTATTTTATTTAATTTTCTCACAAAAAACTAGAGTTTACGGTAAAAAAATCTTTATAGTTTTGTTTCTAATGAGATGGAATATTCTCGTTCCAAATCTACACTTTTTAATGACATAATGTTCAAAACTGCCGCAGCGAAATGTTTCTTATATGATTTTCTTACAAAAAACTTTTTTTTACGTTCAAAAAAAAAAAGCTATAGATTTTAGTTTTTACGGAAATTATAAGTTATAGTTCCAAATAATGGGTTTTTAATAACGAAAGGGAAAAAA
Organism: Artemia sp. Qi Xiang Cuo; assembly: GCF_049724085.1. Lineage (NCBI taxonomy): Eukaryota > Metazoa > Arthropoda > Branchiopoda > Anostraca > Artemiidae > Artemia > Artemia sp. Qi Xiang Cuo. The sequence goes on from NW_028297644.1 coordinate 3,727, forward strand.
TTTCCCCGCGGAAATTTATTTTATATAATTTTATTGAAAAAACTAGTGTTTACGTTCAAAACAGCTTTATAGTTTAGTTTTTACGGAAATGGCTTATTTTAGTTCCAAAGCTGGGCTTTTTCATAACCAAAGGTTCACATTTGACCCAAAGAAATGTATTTTCTATAATTTTCTTACAAAAACTAGTGTTTACGGTCAAAAAAGCTTTAAAGTTTAGTTTTTACGGAAATGGCTTATTTTAAAATTGGTTGAATATAAGCAATGATTGGGGACAATCAAAATAAAAAAGTATTGTCCCAAATATAGGGGAAACGTGACAAGGGAAAGATAGGACACGGTAAAGTACCTATATAACGTGGTGCATTAGTTAAGAAATACTATTAAAAAAGTTTTCCTTAGTTACATCACTTGCAAAATAATGTTATTTATTTAACAAAAATTTCTGTCATTTATATAATAACAATTTCTGACAGTTTTTATGTTACATATTCTTTTTTGTTGGTTACGAAAAGAATAATTTAGATCTTTTCCGTTTCTCTCTATAAGAATTCAAATTTTGGCTTACTAGTTATATGTTTGCCAAAATTTTGCAACAATTTTTTCAACAAAAGTTGTACTATAATGCTTTCGATTGGTAGGTAGGGGGAGAAATACTCAAATATATATAAGTTGAAAATCCGCACAATTTTTTGGTTTCTATAGGGTTGAAGGGATTGCAGCCCCTATCATGTTACAACCTTGAGTATAGAATAATATTACGCAACTATTGCCCTCCGCATACCCTGAAAGTTTCAACTTAACTTTCTTAACTTTTCCGTAAATATCACATGTACTTCCTTTTGACAACCTTGGATACAAATAGTGTATTTTGATTTAGTTCCATTTCCAACGTAAATGCCATTTACCTTGATATATCCTACTTGACAATAATGCAAGTTATGTTGTGACATTATTAAATTTGCTCTAAACATGAACACAAAAACTAGATTCAAAATGAGCCGAGCAAATATTACAAGAAAAATGTCCCCTCCTCCCCATCGACACCACTGGTGCCGATCACTGGCGTCAATTCACGAAAATTAAAGAGGCTAGGCAATATGCAGTGCCGCCCCCCCACCCGATATTTTTGTCTGATACGTTAAAACGAATCGCAATGCATTTAAACAAATTTTTGATGAGTGTTTTAACCATTTTATACCCCCCACCCCCCTCCAGAACAAAATTCTGGACGCGGCCCTCGGGAGGGGAGGAGTATTCTTCATAATCCAGGGAGGGAAAAATCGTTGTTTTTTCAATTTCTTTAAAAAAAATACGAACAAAAACCAAGTCCTTTTTCAATAATAATACCATAAAAAGACTTTCTTGAATCTGGAAGGGGGAATGCAGAAAAATATCTTACAGGAAAATAAACCCCCCCCCCCATTGAAGCTACTGGTATTCTTCACCCATGCTACTTGATAATAATAAAACTTGTATTGTGACATTATAAAATTTGCTCCAAAGATGGATGCAATAGCAGAATTTTTAATCACCCAAGCAAAATAAACATAAACAATATAGTGAGACTTCATCAGGTAAATGATTACTTGTTTTATTTTTATTAGTATTTATCCTTTTTATTTGTCATTTACTTGATTAATATATTTCCATCTTGTTACTAACAATGCAGCCAGAACACTGTATTGAAGAATAGATTACCTTAAAGTATAATTCCAGTTTTATAGTAGAATTTGGATATAAACTTATTAAAGAACCCTAAGGTTTGAACCGTAGAAAAGCAATAGAAAATGAAACAAAAGTCCTATAAGATGGACTCGAGCTAGAAAATCTTAGTAGAAACAAAGTAGTACGAGGGAAGTTGCATTCCAAGATGGTAGTATCTTTTGATTTTTCAAGTGTAGAAGATCAGTGTCTTATGGAGTATTATTGTGTAAGGACTTTTGCTAGTTTTTTTCAGATTTCTTGAGCAATGCTTTGCCCTTTAATTTTTAGCCGAAATAAATTACGCGGTTATGCTGTAAGGATAACAAATCCAGCCATAGTTACTTTCTAAGACGAAACAAAAGAAGATTAAGTGTAGCTTGAACTTGGCTCGCTTTTACACCATCTATTGGCTTAAGAAATAAATACAAGAATCGTTTGATTCCAATATCGTACAGGCCCATGGGCCCCTCACAAAGTCTTCTTCTTCTGCAGAAAAATAGATTTCTGTAAAACTTTGGACGGTTCTGCAGCAAGGCATGCTATACAAACAAGGGCCAGCCCTGACCACACCAATTCCTTGTTCCAAAATATCTTACAGAATGCACTTTAATCATCAACTAAATGAATTCATTCTTCATTGAAAGATTCTAAAATATGGACCAAGGAATCATTAGTTAATCTGTCAGAATGCCATATTTCAGACTCCCCGAATGTATCAACCTAGAAAAAACTTTGAGATGGTTAATCAAAGGGTTTTTGTATTATTTGCATTTAGGCTTCAGGTACCTCCGTCCTCACAGACCGTTTACACTTGATTCTCATTTTCCCTTCACATGGAGAATTGCCTCTTGGATCTCTTTTCCCTTCACACAGAGTATTGCCTCTTGAATCACGTTCTCCCTCCCGCCAGACAGAGTATTGTGTCTAGAAGCAACATAAGAAACCAAACAGACTAAAATCTTTGATAGTATTAGGCTAGAAGCCCATGGAATCCCCAAATAAAAGGATTTGCCCCTATAAGATCTCAAAACTCCTCATTTAAGAGGAACCCCCTAAACTGGACTGGAAAAACTGTTCCTAGACGGAGGAAGAATGAGGACCCTAAAAGAATGGGGAGTCAAGAGCACCTAGGACTTGGCTCGTTATTGCACTGAGCCAAGAGTACCTTTGAGCATCCCTTACCCGCTTAAAATTAGCTTACCCGGATGTAATCTGCAAAAGATAACAACAAATACTTAGCTGGTAACTTGTCAACTGAAAAGCTGTATGCAACTAGGTTAATAACAACACTAATCATGTCTACTTCACTATAAACATAGCTTATTTAGAAACCCCTGGAAAGTGTGCCATATTTCACAGTTACTGTCCCTTTTTGCTATCTGCCCATAATTTCACAATTTGTTTTTCATTTTTGAAAAGATTGAATTTTTGTTCATATATGCCTTCAATTACCCCCCATTCTCCAGATATACTCGTCTGACCGCTAATCAAAACCGTTTACTCAAGTAGTAGTCCCGTTGACATCTAATTTCATTTGCGTCTCGCCAAACGCTAAGTGTTAGTAGTCGGACTTGTCAAATAAATAATATTGGAATATTAAAAAATACTACAAGAGCATAGACTAGTCTGCCTTTCGGCATTCAAAACATTTGTTAAGACTCATCAAGTGACCTTCCCTACGGTAATCTTTAGTAAAAGGCGAAAGATTAACTCGATATGAGGAGAGGCCAGAGCTATGAAAATAGCTAGAGATGACTTGAGTATATAAAAATAAATCCTAGTAAATCCTCATCGGTTTCTTAACAAGGTTCGAAAGCAACAAGGAATTCAATTTTCAATGAAGTAAATACTGGCAAAAAATCATATGATGAGAAAATATATTCAATCAGCAGCAATACATGTGCAACTATAATCACATGGTACTAAAACTACATCCGCAGAAAATAACATAAATATTCAGTAATCAGGCTCAAAAGTAATTGTAATGTAACTGAGTGGTCGATCAGTTGCTATAGCCAAAGGGCCCCCTATTTAAATATTCCAAGAAGCTTGGCGGTACTGAAGGAATTGTTAGTTTGATATGTTGCTAACGCAATTTACTTGATGAAATGTGCGGGGACCAAGGGCATTTCACTTTTTAAGATTAGCCTTTGGGATTTAATCTAAATTTCAGCATTTTGATTCGATTCCTAGTTCAATTTAAAAATCAGTATTTAATAATTACAGAGTATTTTCAAAAAGAAAATGTATCAGAAATCTATACAGTATACGCTCAACTCTCTCATAAGCTTGGGATTTTAGGCACAATTCTTCCGTAATATATCAAACATGTAAGTTTATCAAGAAAAAATACTTTTATTCAAAAGGGCCCAATGATCAATTTTACATGTCCCATTATTGTCTTAACAACATCAAATTGTATAGAATACTTTTTTCTTTCAAATAACAAATATATGAAATATAAAAGGGCCCAAACGATAAAACTTTTCTGTATGTGGACAGGGGTCCGCGTGAACGCAGTCCTCCACTACCAAAAATTACGCTGTTGAATTACCCCAATTTGGGGTAGTCACAGGGGTGAGCCAATCCGAAGTGCAAAGAGAAGGACTCACCCTGGGAGCACCTCCTTCAAGATCAAGGCAGCTTTCTAGCCAGATAAGTATGTTTAGTTAAAATATAACATTTCAATAATATCTTTCGACATAAATCAAGTTGCTTTGAATGCCACTCAGACGCTTCGATTTATTTAACCGATGCAGGTTTAAAAAACTTTTTCACATCAATGAATATAGTCTCCAGATTATTTTGAAAATATCAATGTCCCATATGATTTTCAAACGTAAAAATCTTAATAAATTGAACGAAAGTTTACGTTTTTTAGAAAATTATATTATGGATTTCTCACTCTTCTATGAAAATTACTGAAAAGTTTAAAATTTAATGTCTGAAAACCCAGGGACCGTTCTGCTTTTTATACCAATTATTGTATCGTTAAAAAGGACATGTGGATTTAGTTATTGCTACTACTCCTAATAACTCAACACAGAACCAAGTCCTCTTAGGCAAAAACCAATCACTTCAGCAATTCTAGGCTCAATTTAAATTTATTAGTGATCATTAGCTTTTTCACCATTAAATTTTGTAAATTAAATCCAACTTGTCTTCTTTTTTCAGATGAAAAAAAATGACTTTCAATATATTCAAGGACTAGGAAACTACAGGTGTGGTTTCTAGAAAATTAGAAAAGCGCATTATACACACAATGTTTAGGGTTCATGGACTTCGATTTGCTTTCGAAAGGGGTGTGCCGATCCCGGAGGTACTTCAGTACCGGGCCAACGCGTGAACGGAGCGGAGCAAGCCCCGACATCCCCCGGTTTCCAAAAATCAGTTTAATATTCTGGGCCCCATGTAGGGACCGTATCCATTGTTACCAACACCCCAAAACAAAATCTACCACAAATTGCATGCTAAATGTAACAAAGACACAAAAATGTACCATATCCCAAATTTATTTTGGGATATCGTCGGTGACATAAAGTACTATCTATGAAAATTTTGAATAAGACATTTTCATTCACTTTCTTTCTCCATTACTTTGTTTTTCTTTCTCTACTCATGCAGTACATTATTCCTGACAGTACTTAAAGAAATTGTTCCGAGTAACATATATTACAACAGAAACATTTTACTACAGGCCAACGAAAGTCGTTGTTTTTCGGCCATTTACGACCATTTATAAACTTGGCAAACTTTAGCAAACTTTTACAAACTCTAAATAAGCAGAAATTAACATAAGTAGGGCTCAAAACCCATATGCCCTCCCAAGGCCAGAACATAACTTGCACTTCACTGAAAAAATATAAATGTTTTTACTTTAATAAATTTAATAAATCAAATAGTATTAACATTTTGATTACTAAATATTAGTATATGTATATTAAACTGGCAATGCAGATTCATTTGTATTTTTTTCAGTAAAGTGCAAAATATTTTCAGTCACAGGGGTTTTGAGCCCTACTCATGTTAATTTCTGCTCGCTTTGAGTTTGACTCGGTTATTTGTTGTAACTTCTGTTCGTTTTGGGTTTCATTTATTTATCAATGCTGATTTGTGATTGGTTCACGCTTGGTAGATTATTTGATTTTATTTTTGCTCATTTTTGGTTTAATGGAGTTCTTTACTTTTCTTTGAAAACTCATTTTGTGAAAAACTTTTTTTAATTAATTACAACCAACATCGGAATATTTACGATTGAAACAGCCCAAGATCATACGTCATGAATTCTCTTCGCATTGATTGATGCAAATATCTAAAGAGCCATGTTGTTTATACATATAACGCATGAACATGCGTTACATGCATGTTCATGCATGTAACGAAATGAATTTGTCAAAAATTTAGTTGTGAAACTAACTTACATCAAGGAAAATTATAATAGATTTTAGTTGTGAAACACTTAACTAAGAGATTAAAAAAGATTAACATGCATAGAAGATTTGCACAAACGGGAAGTGATGGGGTTACTTTCGAGAGCGCTATATTGCGTGAAATGGCAGCAAGAAAGAGAAGGGAAAGTGCATACACTATGACGGAGGTCCAACCAGTGGTAACTAAAGAGTGAGAGCAGTTTTTTAGGGAAAATAAAAGGCCTTTATTAATTGAGCTTGAACTGGAAAAACGGAAGCGGGAGCCAAGCCAGTTGATAGATGAACACCAGTTGGAAAAACAGAAAGAGTCTATGAGACATACCCCAAAGCCAATATCAGTACGCACGAAACCAAGAATTGTAGCTAAGAAGCTACCAGTATTTTTTAGACCGCAAATAGCTAGGATCAAAGACAGCGAATTATGCAACGCATGTATGCGAAAAAAGACAAGACCTTTGAATTTAGAAAAAGTGTTTCAAAAACAGTAATAGCCCTGAGATGCCTAACTACAGGGATAGCTCACGGTCTTCAAGAAATAGGAGAGAAGACAGCTATGAGAGAGCTAGGAAATACAAGGCTCCAAAATCATTCTGGAGAAGCTCATAGATCTTATAAGAATTTTCTCCTTTCGATGCTGACATGCTTATAAAAAACAATTTTCTTTTCAACTTCAAAAAAATTTACAGGATTGCATTTTGGAAAATTTTTGTTTTTTGAATATCAAAATCCTTCAATCTAGTTTTAAATTTTTTGTAAGTTAGTTTTTTTATTATGCTTGTTTTTCTTGAAGGTGATCTTTTTGCCTTAAATTTGGATATATATATATATATATATATATATATATATATATATATATATATAGAAAAAGAAAATCTTCCCAGTTCTATTTTGGCATAGAAAATGGTAATTTTAGCAAAACCAGGTGACATGAGCGAAGATAGTCTTCTTCGTGATACCCTTATCGGCTGATCAGATAATACTCTGTTCAAAGCAAGTGAGGGGGACCTGTGAGATAGCTAAAACAACCAAAATATGAAGGCGTCTGTCCCTTCCGCAACCTTCGGTCTTTATGCTAAAATCTTAATGTTCTCTAAAAATACATCCATTAAAATTAAACGGTCCTTTTGTTTGATCAATATCTCTTAAACAATGGTGACAAAAAGTAGAACTTAAATGGGAGGAGTGAGTAAAGGAGCAAACCATCTCATATGCAGAATAATTTCTGTTCATTTTAATTTTTAATATTGCTCCTTGCTCTTAAAACGAATTTTTTTTTTATTTCTGACCATTAGTAAAATCGTCCCAAGAAATCCCCTTTCATTCCCCTGCGGCTAGTCCCTTTTCCTCGCCACGAAAAATACCCCCCCCCCCTCCCAAACACATGTATATTTCCCAGTAACAAATACTATAGTCTATATGAACTATGTGCAAATTACATAACTTAAAGCCCTTTCCCCAGGGACTATTGAGGTCAATACCATCTCAAAAGGCATAGTTAAAGGACCTTTCAACTATATTGACTCAAAAAGTTATCTCAACATTTTGATTGGACGCCTTCTGGGAAAAGAGGGCTCTGTGAGAGGGACTAGTTACCTTTCAATTTTTATTTTTTGATCACTTAAAAAGGGTACTAAAGCTTTTCAATTCCGATTTTCGGGGATACTTTTTTTTTTATAATTAATTTGAATCGAAAGAAAACTGTCTATTTAATATATTTTTCTACAAACTAATAAGATCAATCGGTGAATAAAAAAAAGAACACAAACAAACAGTTATGGCAAGTGTTGTTTTTCTAAACTTACATAAGACTAAAAGGTTGGCAATGTTCTGATATTTGGCTACATATTAACCATACCTCTATTGGGAATTTGGGAGGGACAGGGAACACGAGAGACTTCTATAAATTACACAGCTGTAAAATATTAAAGAGTTACAAACTGTGTTAATATCAGGAGGGGAGGGGAGAGGTAAATGTAAACTGAAGAAGAAAAAAACATCGGAAAACAACATAGGAAATAGTTAAGACACAGGAAAATCGTAAAGATACTGGGGACCAGGGGCCGAGACTTGGTCCACATGCCTGGTTTTCAAGACGATACTGGCTGTACTGATGACAAGAATAAAAAGATAAACTTCCAATAAAAAAAGCAAGTACAGATACCAATGCAAAAATCTTTGCCAATCCACCTTTGGTGCAGATTGTAGGCTTAAAAAATTTCGAAAAAAAAACAATACAAAACTGTCAAAACAGAAAAGCTAAAATGAAAGTTTTTTTTATAATTAATTTAAATCGAAAGAAAACTTGTTTCGGCATTAAATTTTATTCAAAAACGAACAAAGATTAATTTAAAAAAAAGCAAAGTTTTTCCGAGGGAAGCAAAGAGCGAAATTGAAACTTAAAACGGACAAAAATTATTACTTCACGACCTATTTAGTATATATTACTATAACTAGCACAAATAAACCAAATAGTTATGTTTCCATATGCTTTTATGATTATACAAAATTAGCGCTTTACTGAAAACACACGATAATATAGAAGTTTTGGTACAGTAAAAGCAAACTAATTAAGGATACTTTTTATAGAATCAATATATTATCAATCCCTTTTAGGATCAATCCCTTTTAAGATAAAACAACAATCCATTAAAACCATTTGCGCTAGGAGGTGTTGAATTTTGTTTTGAA
>NW_028297645.1:0-12546 GCF_049724085.1 Artemia sp. Qi Xiang Cuo
TATACACATCGAAAATGAGGGTGCTGTGGACGGTATTGGAATGTACACATCAAAAATGAGGGCGCTTTGGACGGTAGAGGAATGTACACAACGAAAATGAGGGCATTTTGGACGGTATTGGAATGTGAACATCGAAAATAAAGATGTTTTGGACGGTATAGGAATGTACACATCGAAAATAAGGGCGCTTTGGATGGTATAGGAATGTACACATCGAAAATGAGGGTGCTTTTGACGGTATAGGAATGTACACTTCGAAAATGAGGGTGCTTTGGACGGTATAGGAATGTACACATCAACAATGAGGGCGCTTTGGACGGTATAGGAATGTACACATCGAAAATGAGGGCGCTTTGGACGGTTTGGGAATGTACACATCGAAAATGAGGGCGCTTTGGATGGTATAGGAATGTACACATCGAAAATGAGGGCATTTTGGACGGTATTGGAATGTAAACATCGAAAATAAGAGTGCTTTTGACGGTACAGGAATGTACATATCGAAAATAAAGGGGGCTTTGGACGGTATAGGAATGTACACATCGAAAATAAAGATGTTTTGGACGGTATAGGAATGTACATATCGAAAATGATGGCGCTTTGGATGGTATAGGAATGTACACATCGAAAATGAGGGTGCTTTTGACGGTATAGGAATGTACACTTCGAAAATGAGGGCGCTTTTAATGGTATAGGAATGTACACATCGACAATGAGTGCGCTTTGGATGGTATGGGAATGTACACATCGAAAATGAGGGTGCTTTGGACGGTATTGGAATGTACACATCGAAAATGAGGGCACTTTGGATGGTATAGGAATGTACACATCGAAAATTAGGGCATTTTGGAAGGTATTGGAATGCAAAAAACGAAAATAAGAGTGATTTTGACGGTACAGGAATGTACATATCGAAAATAAGGGCGATTTGGACGATATAGGAATGTACACATCGAAAATGAGAGCGGTTTGGACGGAATAGGAATGTACAAATCGAAAATGAGGGTGCTTTTGACGGTATAGAAATACACATCGAAAATGAGGGCGCCTGGGACGGTATAGGAATGTACACATCGAAAATGAGCGCGCTTTGGACGGTATAGGAATGTACACATCGAAAATGAGGGTGCTTTGGACGGTATAGGAATTTACACATCGAAAATTAGCGCGCTTTTGACGGTATAGGAATGTAGACATCGAAAATGAGGGCGCTTTGGACGGTATAGGAATGTACACATCGAAAATGAGGGCGCTTTTGACGGTATAGGAATGCACTAATCAAAAATGAGGGCGCTTTGGATGGTGTAGAAATGTACACATCGAAAATGAGGGCGCTTTGGATGGTATAGGAATGTACATATGGAAAATAAGGGTGCTTTGGACGGTACTGGAATGTACATATCGAAAATGAGGGCGCTTTGGACGGTATAGGAATGTACACAACGAAAATGAGGGCATTTTGGACGGTATTGAAGTGTACACATCGAAATTTAAGATGTTTTGGACGGTATAGGAATGTACATATCGAAAATGAGGGCACTTTGGACGGTATGGGAATGTACACATCGAAAATGAGGGCGCTTTGGATGGTATAGGAATGTTCATAACGAAAATGAGGGCATTTTGGACGGTATTGGAATGTATACATCGAAAATAAGGATGTTTTGGACGGTATAGGAATGTACGCATCGAAAATGATGACGCTTTGGATGGTATAGGAATGTACACATCAAAAATGAGGTCATTTTGGATGGTATTGGGATGTACTTATCGGAAATGAGGGCTCTTTGGACTGTATAGAAATGTATGCATCGAAAATTAGGGCATTTTGGACGGTATTCGAATGTAAACATCGAAAATAAGGGCATTTTGGATGGTATAGGAATTTACACATCGAAAATGAGGGTGCTTTGGATGGTATAGGAATATACACATCGAAAATGAGGGCATTTAGGATGGTATGGGAATGTACACATCGAAAATGAGGGTGCTTTGGATGATAGAGGAATGTACACATCGAAAATGAGGGCTCTTTGGACGGTATAGGAATGTACACATCGAAAATGAGGGTGCTTTGGATGGTATAGGGATTTACACATCGAAAGTGAGGGCTCTTTGGACGGTATAGGAATGTACACATCAAAAATGAGGGCTCTTTAGGCGGTATAGGAATGTACACATCGAAAATGAGGGCATTTTGGATGGTATAGGAATATATACATCGAAAATGAGAGCAATTTGGAGGGAATATGAATGTGCACATCGAAAATGAGGGCTCTTTTGATGGTATAAAAATATAGACATCGAAAATAAGTGCGATTTGGATGGTATTGGAATAAGGACATCGAAAGTGACGGCTCTTTGGACGGTACTGGAATATACACATCAAAAATGAGGGCATTTTGGATGGTATTAGAATGTACACATCGAAAATAAGGGTGCTTTGGACGGAATAGGAATGTGCACATCGAAAATGAGGTTGCTTTGGATGGTATAGGAATGTACACTTCGAAAATGAGGGCATTTTGGATGGTATACGAATGTACAAATGGAAAATGAGGGTTCTTTGGACGGTATTAAATAAAAAAACATATTTTTAAACTGAAAGTTAGGAGCGATTTTAAAACTTAAAACGAACAGAAATTATTCCGTATATGAAAGGGGTTGTCCCCTCCTCAACCCCTCGCTCTTATACGCTAAAGTTTGACTCTGTCTCACAACTTTATTTTTTTTTAACAATAAAAAAACTTTAGCGTAAAGAGCGAGGAGGGGACAGCCCCTTTCATATACGGAATAATTTCTGTTCGTTTTAAGTTTTAATGTCACTCTTTACTTTCAGTTTAAAAAACTTGTTTTTTTTATTCAATTTTTGATCATTTTTTAGTTAATGAAGTTTTATTTTGGCTCGCCGTCATTGAATAAGTAAACACAATTTGCATAAAAATTTTAATTTTCTTTCGCTAAATGGCTGTCTCTAAATTTGCTTCTGACGTAATTTACAAATTAACTTACGTAACGAACTTCTATATTCGTATATTTTTCTTCTGGCAAAAATATAAAGTTGCAGATTTTTGCAGATATGAGCTTGAAACCTATGTAATAGGGTTTTTTGATACGCTGAATCTGACGGTGTGATTTTCATTAAAATTTTTTCACTTGTAGGGGATGATTCCCCCCTCTTTAAAAGATCAGGTAAATTTTCTCAGGCTCGTAGCCTTTGATGAGTAATACTAAACTTAATAAATTTATATATTTAGAATCAGCATTATAAGCCCATTCTTTTGATACATTTATTGACATCAAAATTCCGTTTTAAAAACTTTCGATTACTATTGAGCCGTATCGCTAGTTTTTTTTATTGTTTATTTTATTGCGTATGTGTTATTACGTATGTGAGGGGGTTCTCCCCTTAGTCCCCTTATTCCGTATATGAAAGGGGCTGTCCCCTCCTCAGCGCCTCGTACTTCACGCTAAAGTTTGACTTTCCCACAACTCTATTTTTTTTAAACAATAAAAAACTTTAACGTAAAGAGCGAGGTGTTGAGGAGGGGACAGCCCCTTTCATATACGGAATACTTTCTGTTCGTTTTAAGTTTTAACGTCGTTCCTTACTTTCAGTTGAGCCTCGCTCTTTACGCTAAAGTTTTTCAATGTTTAAAAAAAAATAGAGTTGTGAGAAAGTCACACTTTAGCGTAAAGAGAGAGGGGCGTTTAGGAGGGGACAGCCCCTTTTATACGGAATAATTTCTGTTCGTTTTAAGTTTTAACGTTGTTCCTTACTTTCAGTTAAAAAAAACTTGTTTTTTTATTTAATTTTTGAACATTTTTGAGTTAATGCAGGTTTTGATTTCGGCTCACCGTACATGAATAATTAAAACAAAATTGGAATATTAATTTTACTTTTATTTGGTTGAATGGCTTTCTCGAAACATGTTTAATTTTATTTACAAACGTTTTTATTAGTAATAAATATATGTAACTTACGAATTAACTTACGTAACGAACTTATATATTCATATATTTTTAATACGTAAATTAGAGGGTTCGCCCCCTAGTCAATACCTTGCTCTTTAAGCTAAAGTTCGAATTTTGTTCTAATTCTTTAAAATGACCCCTTAATCACAAATGCCGTTAATAAGAATAAATAGCTCTTATGAAAGTACTAAATAATCTTTGGCTTAAAGAGCGAGGTATTGATTAGGGGGTGGACCCAATCATATACGTAATGTTTTTTGTCGTTTTAAGTTCTGATGTTGCTCCTTACTTTCAGTTGAAAACTTGTTTTTTTATATATAATTTCTGATATTTTTTTTAAATAATGCTGGGAAATCCGGTGCCCCTTTCTTAGAAATGTCCCTTCCTCCATGAAAACTTCCTTCATGGAAAAATCCTCCCACATAACCCCCGACCCAGCCACCCCCACTACCAGAAAAAATCCTCTCTGAAAACGTCTGTATACTTCCCAATAACCAATACTATATGTTAACCTTGGGTAAAATTCATAACTTTCAGCCCTCCCCCCAGGGACTTCGGGGGATTTAATCATCCTAAAAGACATAGTTATCATATTTTTGACCATGCTGAAAAAAATGGCTATTCTTTTGATGTATCTATTGGTATCAAAATTCCGTTTTTTAGTGTTTCGGTTACCATTGAGTCGGGTCGCTCCTTACAGTTCGTTACCACGAACTGTATGATTGGAATGTACAAATCGAAAATAAGAGTGCTTTGGACGGTACAGGAATTTACATATCGAAAGTGAGGACGTTTTGGAAGGTATCGGAATGTACACATCGAAAATGAGGGCGCTTTGGACGGTATAGGAATGTGCACATCGAAAATGAGGGCGCTTTGGACGGTATAGGAATGTACACATCGAAAATGAGAGTGCTTTGGACGGTACAGGAATTTACATATCGAAAGTGAGGACGTTTTGGAAGGTATCGGAATGTGCACATCGAAAATGAAGGCGCTTTGGACGGTATAGGAATGTGCACATCGAAAATGAGGGCGCTTTGGACGGTATAGGAATGTACACATCGAAAATGAGGGCGCTTTGGACGGTATAGGAATGTACACAACGAAAATGAGGGCATTTTGGACGGTATTGAAATGTATACTTTGAAAATAAGGGCGTTTTGGATGGTATAGGAATGTACACATCGAAAATGAGGGCATTTTGGACGGTATTGGAATGTACACCTCGAAAATAAGGGCGTTTTGGACGGTATAGGAATGTACACATCGAAAATGAGGGCATTTTGGACGGTATTGGAATGTACACATCGAAAATGAGGGCTCTATGGACGGTATAGGAATTTACACATCGAAAATGAGGGCATTTTGGACGGTATTCGAATGTAAACATCGAAAATAAGGGTGTTTTGGACGGTATTGGAATGTACACATCGAAAAAGAGGGCTTTTTGGATGGTATAGGAATGTACACATCAAAAATGAGGGCATTTTGGATGGAATAGGAATGTGCTCATCGAAAATGACGGCTCTTTGGACGGTATAGGAATGTACACATCGAAAATGAGGGTGCTTTGGATGGTATAGGAATATACACATCGAAAGTGACGGCTCTTTGGACGGTATAGGAATGTACACATCGAAAATGAGGGTTCTTTGGACGGTACAGAAATGTACACATCGAAAATAAGGGTGCTTTGGATGGTATAGTAATGTACACATCGAAAGTGAGGGCTCTTTGAACGGTATAGGAATATACACATCGAAAATGAGGGTGCTTTGGATGGTTTAGGAATGTACATATCGAAAATAAGGGCGCTTTGGACGGTATAGGAATATACACATCGAAAATGAGGGCGCTTTTGACGGTATTGGAATTTACACATCGAAAATGAGGGCGCTTTGGACGGTAGAGGAATATAAACAACGAAATTTAAGGCATTTTGGACGGTATTGGAATATACACATCGAAAATAAAGCTGTTTTGGACGGTATAGGAATGTACACATCGAAAATGAGGGCGCTTTGGATGGTATAGGAATGTACACATCGAAAATGAGGGTGCTTCTGACGGTATAGGAATGTACACTTCGAAAATGAGGGCGCTTTGGATGGTATAGGAATGTACACATCTAAAATGAGGGCGCTTTGGATGGTATAGGAATGTACACATCGAAAATGAGGGTGCTTTGGACGGTATAGGAATGTACACATCGAAAATGAGGGCGCTTTGGATGGTATAGGAATGTACACATCGAAAATGAGGGCATTTTTGGACGGTATTGGAATGTAAACATCGAAAATAAGAGTGCTTTTGACGGTACAGGAATGTACATATCGAAAATAAGGGCGCTTTGGACGGTATAGGAATGTACACATCGAAAATTAGGGTGCTTTTGATGGTATAGGAATGTACACATCGAAAATGAGGGTTCTTTGGACGGCATAGAAATGTACACATCGAAAATGAGGGCCCTTTTGACGGTATAGGAATGTATACATCGAAAATGAGGGCTTTTTGGACGGTATAGGAATGTACACAGCGAAAATGAGGGCGCTTTTGACGGTATAGCAATGTACACATCAAATATCAGGGCGCTTTGGATGGTATAGGAATGTACACATCAAAAATGAGGGCACTTTGTATGATATAGGAATGTACATATCGAAAATAAGGGCGCTTTGGACGGTATAGGAATGTACACATCAGAAATGAGGGTGCTTTGGACGGTACTGGAATGTACATATCGAAAATGAGGGCGCTTTGGACGGTATAGGAATGTACACAACGAAAATGAGGGCATTTTGGACGGTATTGAAATGTACACATCGAAAATAAAGATGTTTTGGACGGTATAGGAATGTAAATATCGAAATGAGGGCGCTTTGGACAGTATAGGAATATACACATCGAAAATGAGGGCACTTTGGATGGTATAGGAATGTACACAACGAAAATGAGGGCATTTTTGACGGTATTAGAATGTACACATCGAAAATAAGGATGTTTTGGACGGCATAGGAATGTACACATCGAAAATGAGGACGCTTTGGATGGTATAGGAATGTACATATCAAAAATGAGTGCATTTTTGACGGTATTGGGATGTACACATCGGATATGACGGCTCTTTGGACGGTAAAGGAATGTACACATCGAAATTTAGGGCATTTTGGACGGTATTGGAATGTACACATCGAAAATAAGGCCATTTTGGATGGAATAGGAATGTACACATCGAAAATGAGGGCGCTTTGGATGGTATAGGAATGTACACATAGAAAATGAGGGCATTTTGGACGGTATTGAAATGTACACATCGAAAATAAAGATGTTTTGGGCGGAATAGGAATGTACACATCGAAAATAAGGGCGCTTTGAACGGTATTGGAATGTACATATCAAAAATGGGGGCGCTTTTGACGGTATAGGAATATACACAACGAAAATTAGGGCATTTTAGACGGTATTTGAATATATACATCGAAAATAAAGTTGTATTGGACGGTATAGGAATGTACGCATCGAAAATGAGGGTGCTTTGGATGGTATAGGAATGTACACATCGAAAATGAGGGCTCTTTGGACGGTATAGGAATGTACACATCGAAAATGAGGGCACTTTGGATGGTATAGGAATCTACACATCGAAAATGAGGGCATTTTGGATGGTATAGGAATGTACACATCGAAAATGAGGGCTCTTTGGACGGTATAGGAATGTACACATCGAAAATGAGGGTTCTTTAGATGGTATAGGAATGTACACATCGAAAGTGAGGGCTCTTTGGACGGAATAGGAATGTACACATCGAAAATGAGGGCTCTTTGGACGGTATAGGAATGTACACATCGAAAATGAGGGCATTTTGGATGGTATAGGAATCTACACATCGAAAATGAGGGCATTTTGGATGGTATAGGAATGTACACATCGAAAATGAGGGCTCATTCCTTTTTTTTTTTTATTTAATACCGTCCAAAGAACCCTCATTTTCAATGTGTACGAAAATAAGGGTGCTTTGGACGGTATAGGAATGTGCAAATCGAAAATGAGGGTGCTTTGGATGGTACAGGAATGTACACATCGAAAATGAGGGCATTTTCGATGGTATAGGAATGTACACATTGAGAATGAGGGTTCTTTGGACGGTATTAAATAAAAAAAAACAAGTTTTTCAAACTGAAAGTAAGGAGCGACATTAATACTTAAAACGAACAGAAATTATTCTGTATATGAAAGGGGCTGTCCCCTCCTTAACGCCTCGCTCTTTACGCCAAAATTTGACTCTGTCTCACGACTTTTTTTTTTTTAAACAATAAAAAACTTTAGCGTAAAGAGTGAGGAGGGGACAGCCCTTTTCATATACGGAATAATTTCTGTTCGTTTTAAGTTTTAATGTCGCTCCTTACTTTCAGTTTAAAAAACTTGTTTTTTTAATTTAATTTTGGATCGTTTTTTAGTTAATGAAGCTTTTATTTTGGCTCACCATCATTGAATAAGTAAACACAATTTGCATAAAAATTTTACTTTTCTTTTGCTAAATGGCTGTCTCTAAATTTGCTTCTGACATAATTTACAAATTAACTTACATGACGAACTTCTATATTCGTATATTTTTCTTCTGGCAAAAAATACAAAGTTGCAGATTTTTGCAGATATGAGCTTGAAACCTATGTAATAGGGTTTTCTGATACGCTGAATCTGGCGGTGTGATTTTCATTAAAATTCTTTCACTTGTAGGGGATGTTTCCCCACTCTTTAAAAAATCAGGTAAAGTTTCTCAGGCTCGTAGCTTTTGATGAATAATACAAAACTTCATAAAATTTTTATATATTGAGAATCAGCATTATAAGCCCATTCTTTTTATACATTTATTGACATCAAAATTCCGTTTTTAAAAGTTTCGATTACGATTGAGCCGTATCGCTTGTTTTTTATTGTTTTTTTATTGCGTATGTGTTATTACGTACGTGAGGGGGTTCTCCCCTTAGTCCCCTTATTCCGTATATGAAAGGGGCTGTCCCCTCCTCAGCGCCTCGTTCTTTACGCTAAAGTTTGACTTCCTCACAACTCTATTGTTTTTTTAAACAATAAAAAACTTTAGCGTATAGAGCGAGGCGTTGAGAAGGGGACAGACCCTTTCATATACGGAATACTTTCTGTTCTTTTTAAGTTTTAACGTCGTTCCTTACTTTCAGTTTTAAAAAAACTTGTTTTTTTTATTTAAATGAAAGGGGCTGTCCCCTCCTCAACGCCTCGCTCTTTACGCTAAAGTTTTTCAATGTTTAAAGAAAAATAAGAGTTGTGAGAAAGTCAGACTTTTGCGTAAAGAGCGAGGCGTTGAAGAGGGTACAGCCCCTTTCATATATGGAATAATTTCTGTTCGTTTTAAGTTTTAACGTTGTTCCTTACTTTCAGTTAAAAAAACTTGTTTTTTTTATTTAATTTTCGAACGTTTTTGAATTAATGCAGGTTTTGATTTTGGCTCACCGTACATGAATAATTTGAATAATTGAAAACAAAATTTGAATATTAATTTTACTTTTATTTGGTTAAATGCCTTTCTCGAAACATTTTTAATTTTATTTACGAACGTTTTTATTAGTAATAAATATACGTAACTTACGAATTAACTTACGTAACGAACTTATATATCATATATTTTTAATACGTATATTAGAGGGTTAGCCCCCTAGTCAATACCTTGCTCTTTAAGCTAAAGTTTAAATTTTGTTCTAATTCTTTAAAAATGACCCCTTAATCACAAATGCCGTCAATTAGAATAAATAGCTCTTATGAAAGTACTAAATAATCTTTGGCTTAAAGAGCGAGGTATTGACTAGGGGGTGAACCCAATCATATACGTAATGTTTTTTGTCGTTTTTAAGTTTTGATGTTGCTCCTTACTTTCAGTTGAAAACTTGTTTTTTTATATATAATTTATGATCTTTTTTTAAATAATGCTGGAAAATTCGGTGCCCTCTTCATAGCAATGTCCCTTACCCCCATGAAAACTTCCTTCATGGAAAGATCCTCCCACATAAACCCCCGACCCACCCCACCCCCACTAGCAGAAAAAATTCCCCCTGAAAATGTCTGTATACTTCCCAATAACCAATACTGTATGTTAACCTTGGGTAAAATCCATGACTTTCAGCCCTCCCTCCAGGGACTTCGGGGGATTAAATCATCCTAAAATACATAGTTATCATATTTTTGACCATGCTGAACAAAATGGCCATCTCAAAATTTTGATCGGGTGACTTTGAGAAAAAAGAGTGAGTATGGGCCAGTTGCCCCCATTTTTGGTCACTTAAAGGGAATTAGCACTTCCAATTTCCGTTCGAATGAACCCTCCCACAATATTCTAGGACCACCAGGTCGATACGGTCATCCTTGGAAAAAAAACAAAAAACAAATAAACAAATAGACACGCATCCGTGATTTTTCTTCTGGCAAAAAATGCAAAATTCCACATTTTTGTAAATAGGAGCTTGAAAACTCTTCAGCAAGGTTCTCTGATACGCTAGTAGAGATGGAGGTGTTACTCCCACGAGGACAATACCCCTTCGAATCCCGATCCGGACACTTTTTTTTAAAACTCCGAACCCCACACCAAATATGGGCTTAGAGTCATTAGGGAGAATGATTGCGTAATCGGTCAATGACCTCTTTCTCCAGTTGTGTTTTTGGCCAAGTGCCTGCTAGGGAAGAATCGGTTACGATCTGAGCAAAGTAGTATTTGTTGTTTTTAGCCAAGTGCCCGATAGGGGAGAATGTTATGATCTAGGAAAGAGTATTTGTTGTTGTTGTATTAGTTCGAGGCAAATATCAAGGTCGATGTTGTTGTTGATGATTTTAAGCACGCTCTCAGCGAATGTCAAGGTGTTCAGAAATAGGAACCAGAGCATTTTTTGTTTTTGCCACAGCCCACGCCAAGTATGGGAATAGTTATGTCCCCATGGAAAGAGTATTTGTTGTTGTTGTAAGCTCGAGGCAATGACTTATGATGTCCAAGGAACGAGTATTTGTTGTTGTTGTTTGGCCAAGTCACGCTCGAGGCAAATGTTATGATCCAGAGGAAACTGTATTTGTTGTTGTTGTTGTTTTGTCCGAGTGCAAACTCGAGGCGAATGTTAGGAGTTTCCAGAAATAGGAAACAGTTAGATCACGTGTTTCCTTCTCAACCAATCAGAGGGCTTGCTTACATATTAGCGGCGGAGGGAATATAAGGAAAGAATTTTTGCTATAGTTTTATTAGTCTGTGAATAGAATTCAAGGGAGTGAGAAGAACAGTTTTGATTTTACTCATTTGGATATATATTTGTGATGATGGCAAGTGGAATGTTTACCCTATTAGAAGTTGGTAGCAGTAGTTGCAATGATAATAATACAAGAGCACCAAACATTGCAGTGGAAATCACGAAAGGATCACGGCTTTGTCTGGAATGGGATGCAGTATATGCAAGATATGTGATATCCTTGAGGAAATTTAATATGGAGGATCAATTATGTTTCGCTGCTAAAGTTGATATAGCACATGTGAATAGACTTAAATGTGCTTTAAGTGCATTAGTGAAACAAATCGAAGACAATAAACTCTATCGCTAATTGTACATGCTTAGTATTATTGTTGTAATTATTCAATAAAATTGTTTCGAAATCGAAAATGTTCCCTTTCTTTTCTGGTTAGGGCTAACAAATCAGGGTCAGTCTAGAGTCAGCAGTCAGAGTCAAAGGAGTGAAAAATGAAAAAATTTGAGACAGAGTAAATTAGCTCGAATTTAGTATTTATGGAAAAACATTTAATTTTAGATGATAATTTTCTCAAGTTATCACTTCAACACAGAATAATCTCTTTTCGGGGAATACTTGACAATATACTGAGAAGTGATTCTTTCCCATTGTACTATTGCATGAAACTTTTAAAATGTGACTCAAATGCTTATAGTCAATTTATTGATATATTAATTGAAACAAAGCAGAATCATATCGTGGATATACTTTTGAAAACATTGCCAATGGATTCAATGTAGATGGCTCCCCCCGCCATTCGAAAGAGGTAATGTCACAGAGCTACTCCTCTACCCATTCCTCCACCTTGAATTTATCGAGCGAGGACGATCAGTTTTGTTTTAGCTGTGAGAGAGTCAAGTGACATTGGAAAACCAAAAAAAAAATGTTCTATACATGTCCATTGTGCATGTACACTCTTGGCAGTTGGACTCAATGTGAGAATTGTATAATTATTGATGATTATAGTGAAAAGTGCAAATTATGTAATCCTTGTAAATTACATAGAGGCTATGCAATACAAATTAAAGGATGTAGTTCATGTCTTGAGGAGGAGTGTGACTCTCGCCCTAGAGGACACCTGTGCTCCAATTGCCACTATGATAAATGTGATCAGTGGGAGAATACTTACCCCGCTATGATTGGAAAGAATCCTAAACGTGATTTTAGTTTATTTCTACGAGATTGGTATCGTCGTGGATTTAAATTATTCTGGGAAGAGGAGGTCCATTCAATGCTACAATAACACTATCATGTGAACACACTTTCTTAAA
>NW_028297646.1:0-12541 GCF_049724085.1 Artemia sp. Qi Xiang Cuo
AATGCATAATATTCAGCTATCTCTGAGGGGAGCAGAGAAATTTAAAACAATGGTCGGGTGGCGGGGGGATTAACATTTTAATATCTCTGACATACACTTTTACGGTGTTACGGTGCGAAAAGAAAATACTTTAAAAAAAACAAAAAAAAGTTGGATAGAAATAGGTAGAAGCTAGAGGTGAAAATACTCACATTTGCAAATTCAGACTGCTGTTGAGTTCCGTCCGTTTCTTGCATAGATGTGGTGGCAATGTCACTGGCTTGTACAGGTGAGCCAGTGGGGCTCCCCATCATGGGAGCAACCATCCATTCTCTTTTCAGCTTTCTACCTGGCTGCATAGGAGTTGACACTGGTGGGTTTTGGGCAGGCAGCGCCAGTCTGGAATGGATGTGAGTGGTCCCCAATGGACTGCCTATCTCCACTTGTTGTATTGGAGCAACGCCGTTAGTCTTAGCTCTCTTTTCCGGGGGAGAGTAATTGTAGGAATCCTCTTCCTTAAAAAGAAGGCAAAATTTAGCATGGAAAAAACAATTCCCTTTTTTTACAGAAGAGAAAATTATTCTGCACAAAGAATCCCCTCTAACCACACGGAATCAGGGAAGAGTGTCTCTCTCAAACTCCGTAAAACTCTTTTAAAAGATACAAGAATTACTTATTTAACACAAAAATTCCGTTTTTAACGGGTACCACGTAAAGAAAAACCGTGTTAGAATTGATACATTGCCCCCTTCCCTGTCTTATATTTTTATAAAAGCCTCTTAATCATCTGTTAAAGCCTTTTGCTTTCATCAAATATATCTAGTCTAATTTGGCAAAAAAAAAGAAATTCTTGTCAACGAGTCTTGAATAGCGCATTTCCATCCTTTGTTATCATTACCCCGATAAGACGCATGCCAATGTTGTTTTGAAATCGTCCCAACATGAATGGTTTTATTCAAACCGGAAAAACATAGCACATTTTAGATGGACGATGGGGAAAAGGATATTTTAGAATGAAATAACTAAAAAGTAAGGAATTATGGTCGTAACACAGCAACTGAGGAGGGGGTTTTTGTTTTACATAATAGAAAAAACCATACTTAGAGTTTTCTAACGAGTATACTATTGTATGGGTTTTTATTGTTGGAGGGGGGAGGGGGGCTAAGTCCCCCTGAAATTTGAATTTATCCGGAAATAAATTCAGTAAACTATACTCACATTGAAAATAGAAATATCCATTGTTTTCAAAGTTAATAAAATTCCGTGTACTATAATCGATGTGTTAAAACATAATGAAAATTAAATTCTAATGCATAAACATTTTATACGGGATTTCAAGGACGAATAAAAAACGGTTGTTGAGTTACATAATTTCGTGCGTGCTCTCAAAACATTTTTGACTACTTTATAACATACCAGTTTTTTAAGACAAAAAATGTGCACATGAACTGTCGACGTACATTCATTGTGCAATTCTTATCAAAAACAGAAAGAACCTGTCTGCTTAAATTATTACGACCATACTCTCAAAACATGTTTGACTGCATTATACACTGCCAAATAACCAGTCTGGTAATCTATCTTGGAAAGCTGCCATGGAACGTAAAGGCCCAGAAACTTAGAGTTGGCCCAGAAACCTGTCTGGTTGGCCCAGAAACATGTCTGGTTGGTCAAGAAAGCTGTCCGGTTGACCAAGAAAGCTGTCTGGTAGGTTTTGTATAATTCCATATGCAATTGACAACAATAGCAATAATCAGTCTGGTAATCATAGCATGGGAATTGCTATACCTCCGAGCAAATTCAATATAAGCATTCTACTTTTAATAAAACCCCTTTGCTTTCTAAAAGCCATAATAAAATTTACATTTTACGGAAAAAATCAAATGAACGTGCATTGTCAGTTTAATATATATCTACTGATATTTTTTTCTTAAAATCTTAATTGATTTTGATTTCTTAAAGTTGTAGAAGTGAAAACATTTAAAAGAATTTTTTCAGTAAAGTACAAATTTTATTTTTGCTTTTAGAAAGCATATGGGTTTTGAATGCTACTCATGTTAATTTCTGCTTGTTTTGAGTTTGACTCGGTTATTTATTATAATTTCTGTTCGTTGTTGGTCTCATTTATTTATTGATAGTTGTATGCTTGGTAGATAATTGTATTTTATTTTCGTTCATTTTTGATTTAATGGAGTTATTTACTTTTTTTTTTTAATTTTGTGGAAAAAGTTTTTTTAATTAATCAGAGGCAACGCTATAGCGTTGCCTATAGTAAAGGCTATAAGGCTCCAATGTTGTTGTTTTTTCCCAGAGGCATTCATATGGAAGGGGTAGTCGTATAAACTTCAAAGGGGGTTCATTGAATAGTAACTCGAGAGTTCTAGTGCCCTTTTTAAGAGACAAGAGTGATCGGAGGTCAACAAGGCCCCCCACACCCTTTTTCCCAAATACTTCCGATAAAAATTTTGAGGTGGCCGTTTTGTTAAAACAAATTCAAAGATCATATTACAAAAACACTGGGGTTGACACAAGCCCCAAGGGCCCGGGGACAGGCGTTGTAAGTTAGGCCCTGGGAGCAAATATGGTTCTTATAGAAGAGATGCTCGTAAAAACTTCAGAGAGGGCTCATTTAATTGGAAATTAAAAGCTTTAGTTCACTTTTTAGAGTCAAAATAAATCAGAGGGCAATTAACCCCTCACCCTCACGCCCTTTTTCCCCAATTGCATCAGATAAAAATTTTGAGATAGCCATTTTTTAAAAATAATTCAAAGGCCAGATAACAAAACTCCGATGTCGACACAAACCCCCAGTACCCGGGGGCAGGCGCTTTGAGTTATACACTGGAGTCATATAAGGTTCTTATGGAAGAGATGCTCGTTTAAACTTTAAAGAGGGCTCATTTGATTCGAAATTGAAAGTTCTAGTTCCCTTTCTATAAGTCAAAAGTGATTGGAGGGCAGCTAGCCCCCTCCCGCCATTTCATATGAAGTCCCAGAGGCACTTCATATGGAAGGGATCGTCACATAAACTTCAAAGGGGACTCATTCAACTGGATATCTAGAGTTCTAGTGCCCTATTTAAGATTCAAAAGTGATCGGAGGTCAACTCCCCCCCTCCCACGCCCTTCCTTTCCCAAATGAATCCGATAAAAACTTTGAGATAGCTATTTTGTTAAAAATAGTTCAAAGATCCTATAACAAAAACTCCGGTGTCGACACAACAACCAAGAGATTGGGGGCAGGCGTTGTAAGTTATGGCCTGGGGATATATATGGTTCATATGTAAGGGATGCTCGTATAAACTTCAAAGAGGGGTAATTTGATCGGAAATTGAAAGTTCTAGATCCCTTTTTAAGAGTCAAAAGAGGTCGGAGGGCAACTAGCCCCCTGCCTCCACGCCTTTTTTTCTCAAAACCATCCGATAAGAGCTTTGAGATAGCCATTTTTTTTAAATAGTTCGAAGATCAAATAACAAATACTCCGGGTCTGAGAAACCACCAGGGCCCGGAAACAGGCATTGTAAGCTATGCCCTGAGGGAATATATGGTTCTTATGGAAGGGATGCTCGTAAAAACTTCACAGAGGGCTCATTTGATTGAAAATTTAAAGTACTAGTTCAGTTTTTGAGACTCAAAAGAGATTGGAGGGCAACTAGCCCCCCCCCCACGTCATTTTTCTCCAAATGCATCCAATAAAAGTTTTAAGATTGCCATTTTGTTAAAAAATAGTTCAAAAGTCAGGTAACAAAAACTCAGGTGTCAATACAACCCCCCCCCCCCCCCCCCGAACCCAGGGGCAGACCTTGTAAGTTATGCCCTGGGGGCATATATGGTTCTTATGAAAGGGATGCTCATATAAACTTCCAAGAGGGCTCATTTGATTGAAAATTGAAAGCTCGTGTTTCCTTTTTAAGAGTCAAAAGAGATCCAAGGGCAACTAGCCCCCTCCCCCCATGCCTTTTTTATAAACCCACCGGATGATAATTTTGAGATAGCCATTTTGTTAAAAATAGCTCAAAGGTCGGATAAAATAAACTTCAGTGTATATGAACCCCTCCCCCCCGCAGCCTTTTTCCCCAAACTCATTTTGAGATGGCCATTTCTTTAAATAGTTCAAAAATCAGATATCAAAAACTCCAGTGTCGACACAACCCCCCAGGGCCCGGGGGTGAGTGTTGTGAGTGTTGTCCTGGGGGCGTATATGGATCCTATGAAAAGGATGCTCGTATAAACTTCAGAGAGGGCTCATTTGATTGGAAATTGAAAGTTCTAGTTCACTTTTTAAGAGTCAAGATACCAGAGGGTAACTAGCCGCCCACACACGCTTTTCCCCAAAACTCCTCCGATTAAAATTTTGAGACAGCCATTTCGTTAAAAATAGTTCAACGGTCAGATAAGAAAATATTCTGTGTCAACCTAATCCCCCAGGGCCCGGTTCAGGCGTTCTGAGTAATTCTGTGGAGGCATATATGGTTCTTATGGAAGAGATGCTCGTATAAACTTCGGAGAGGCCTCATTCGATTGTAAATTGAAAGTTTTCGCTCACTTTTTAAGAGTCAATAGAGATTGGAGGGCAACTATCCCCCCCCCAGACACCCTATTTTTCTCAAACCCATCCGATAAGAACTCTGAGAGAGTTTTTTTTTTTAATGGTTCAAAGATCATATAACGAAAATTCTGGGGTTGACACAATCCTTCAGGGCCCGGGGTAGACGTTGTAAGTTATGCCTGGTGGGCATATATAGCTGTTATGGAAGGCATGCTCGTATAAACTTCAGAGAAGGCTCGTTTGATTTGGAATTGAAAGTTCTAGTTCAGTTTTTAAGAGTCAGTGTAATGACCGATTCAACTACCGTGAAAAATTCGTGCTGACTCTGTTCAAAGTGCGTGATGTTTTCATGGTAGTGATTCGTTTCCTTTGTATGAAATTGTGAAATTCTTTCTGTAATTTAATTTTTTAGGCGTGGTTGACTTTTGTTTAACCTTGAACACGGATATAAAAACTCCGACAATGAATTATTTTATCAGTTCAGAATTGGCATTTGAAATATAATGATGCATTCAAATAAAAAGAATATTGACGAAAGCTACACGCAAGAAGTAAGTTATTCTTTTATATTCATAGTGGGTAAAGAAATTAACTCTACTAGAATTATACAGAGCCTATTATAGTTAACAGATTGTTAAATATTTTTTGAACCTGGATCTCCAGAGGTCGGTAAAGAGCAATATCAAAACATGAAAAAAGTATGTAAACACTGCATTTAAATGACTTGCGAGCTTAGCACATCGGGTAAATCATACCTATTTTTTATTCCGGCCCAAAGTTCCACACATTCGTTCCCCACCGGCCCAAAGTGCCACAATCGTCCACCCCCCTTCCCTCAAACCCCCTCTCTCCCGCCAACCCCGCCCCATCCCTCCAACCCCCCTCCAACCCTCCCCCCCCCAACATTTTTTTTTACTTTTTTTTAACTTTTTTAACTTTTTTTTACATCTCTTAGAATGTCATGAAACACACTTTAAACACAAAAATTTCATATTTGATATTTTCCAACTTCAAAATGGGAATGATACAGATATGTGTGTCGCAACTTTTACTATTAGAAAAATAATGTTTGTAGTGACCAATTTTTTTTTTTTAACTTTCTTTTTTAACTTTTTTTTCAACTTTTTTTTACATTTCTTAGAATGTCATGAAACATAATTAAAACATAAGAAATTCACATTTAATATTTTCCAACTTCAAAATGGGAATGATATAAATATATATGTTGCGACTTTTACTATTAGAAAAATAATGTTTGTTGTGACCATTTTTTTTTTTTTTTAATTTTAATAGTTTTTTTTATTGATGTCATTTTATTGTACTCTAATGATGATATTTTTCTTTTCGAATGATATGATTTTTTACATTCTAAGTATCTTCCCATTGATTTATATGAAATTTGTGTTGATGTAGGAATCGAACGTGAGACCCGTAATTTCCTATGGTAAAAGAACGAAACGTTAATCGACTGAACCAACAAGCCTTTGAACATATTATGATTTTAGAAATACATACAATGAATTGTTTCTGGGACATTGCCCAACTGATGTTAAGCCTCACAATATCGTAACAGGTTCATTCCATTGAACTGGAATAAGATCAAGCACATTCAATTTATCAATAGGATTTTTGATAGGTGTTAAAAGTGACATGTTTCGGGGCATTTTTATGGCATTATCATGAGAATGTGCATACCACGATGATTTGAGATGCATACTAGACAAACAATTTCTTCTGATACTTGGGCCCCAAGTCCTAACCATATCCCTCAACCCTATACCTCCACCAGCCCCCTCTCCACCCTCCCACTAACCCCCCATCCCCCCCCCCCCAATTTTTTTTAACTTTTTTTTAACTTTTTTTTTTAACTTTTTTTAACTTTTTTTAAACTTTTTTTTTAACTTTTTTGTCTGTGCGTCTCTGGGGGGCTTGTGTCTATTTGGGCTGTTTGTGTTTCTTTCGTCTATGTGTGTCTCTATGGGCTGTTTGAGTCATTTTGGTCTGTGTTTGTATCTTTAGGCTGTTTGAGTATTTTTGGTCTGTGTTTGTCTCTTTGGGCTGTTTGTGTCTCTTTGGGCTGTGTCTGTTTCTTGGGGATGTGTGTGTCTCTTTGGGCTGTGTGTCTCTTTGGGCTGTTTGATTCTTTTTGATCAGTTTGTGTCTCTTTTGGCAGTTTGAGTCTTTTTGGTCTGTGTTTGTCTCTTTGGGGTGTTTGTGTCTCTTTGGGCTGTTTGTGTTTCTTTGGGCTGTTTGTGATTCTTTGGGCTATATGTGTCTCTTTGGGCTGTTTGAGTCATTTTGGTCTGTGTGTGTTTCTTTTGACTGTTTGTGTCTCTTAGGGGTCATGTGTGACTCTTTGGGCTATGTGTCATAGAAAATAATTTCAAAGTACCAACTCACATGATAGTTACTCTATTGTATTAAATACTTTCAAAGTACCAACTCACATGAAAGTTACGCTTTTGTAGAAAATAATTTCAAAGTACCAAGTCATATGATCGTTACGCTATTACAGAAAATAATTTTAAAGTACCAAGTCACATGATAGTTACACTATTATAGAAAATATTTTCAAAGTACCAAGTCACATGATAGTTACGCTATTATAGAAAATAATTGTAAAGTACCAAGTCACATGATAGTTAAGCTATTGTAGAAAATAATTTCAAAGCACCAAGTCACATGATAGTTACGCTATTGTAGAAAGTAGAATCAAAGTACCTATTCACAAGATAGTTACGTTAGTTTAGAAAATAATTTCAAAGTACCAAGTCAGATGATAGTTACGCTATTGTAGAAAATGATTTCAAAGTACCAAGTCACATGATAGTTACGCTATTATTGAAAATAATTTCGAAGTACCAAGTCACATGATAGTTACGCTATCGTAGAAAATAATTTCAAGGTACCAAGTCACATGATAGTTACGCTATTATAGAAAATAATATCAAAGTACCAAGTCACATGATAGTTACGCTATTGTAGAAAATAATTTAAAAGTACCAAGTCACATGATAGTTATGTTATTATAGAAAATCATTTCAAAATGCCAAGTCACATGATAGTTACGCTATTATAGAAAATAATTTCAAAGTACCAAGTCACAGGATAGTTACGCTATTGTAGAAAATAATTTCAAAGTACCAAGTCACATGATAGTTACGTTATTGCAGAAAATAATTTCAAAGTACCAAGTCACATTATAGTTACACTATTGTAGAAAATAATTTCAAAGTACCAACTCACATTATAGTTACACTATTATAGAAAATAAATTGAAAGTACCAATTTACATTATATTTACGATATTATATGAAATAATTTCAAAGTACCATGTCACAATATAGTTATGCTTTTGTAGAAAATAATTTCAAAGTACCAAGTCACATGATAGTTACGCTATTTTAGAAAATAATTTCCAAGTACCAAGTCACATGATACTTAAGTTATTATAGAAAATAATATAAAAGTATCAAATCACATGATATGTACACGTTTATAAAAAATAAAATCTATTTCCCATGTCATTTGAATGCTATACTTTTGTAGAAAAAATATTCAAAGCACTAATTTTTCCTAAAGTTGCGCGAATACAGAAAATAAATTTAAAATACCGTGTCAAATTATAGTTACGCTATTGTAGAAAATAATTTAAAAGTAACAAGTCACATGATAGTTAAACTATTATAGAAAATAATTTATATGGCATAAGTAACAGGATTGTTAATATTTAATTTAAAATAATTTAAAAGTTCCAAGTATCAATATAGTTTCGATTTTTTAGATAATTTTTTATTAGCACCATGACACTTGGTATTTATGCTATTGTAGAAAATAAAATCAATGTACCATGTCACTTTATTGTCACGTTTTTGTCGAAAATAATATCATAGTACCATGTCACTTTAAAGTCACGTCATTATAGTACCATATCACAGGATAGTTTGAGTTTTGTCGACCATCATTTATTAATCACAAGGAACATGGTAGTTACGCTATTATAGAAAATAATTTCAAAGTACCAAGTCACATGATAGTTACGTTATTATAGAAAATAATTTAAAAGTACCAAGTCACATGATAGTCAGGTTATTGTAGAAAGTAATTTCAAAGTACCAAGTCACATGATAGTTACGCTTTTGTAGAAAATAATTTCAAAGTACCAAGTCACATGATAATTACGCTATTGCAGAAAATAATTTCAAAGTACCATGTAACATGATAGTTACGCTATTAGAGAAAATAACTTTAAAGTGCCAAGTCACATAATAGTTACTCTATTATAGAAAATAATTTCAAAGTACCAAGTCACATGATGGTTACGCTATTGTAGAAAATAATTTCAAAGTACCATGTCACATGATAGTTACGTTATTATAGAAAATAATATCAAAGTACCAAGTCACATGATAGTTAAGCTATTGTAGAAAATAATATCAAAGTACCATGTCACATGATAGTTACGTTATTATAGAAAATAATTTCAAAGTACCAAGTCACATGATTAGTTACGCTATTGTTGAAAATAATATCAAAGTACCAACTCACTTTATTGTTACGCTTTTTTATAAAAGAATTTATAAGTGCCAAGCCACATTACAATTACGCTTTTGTTTAAAATAAAATCAAAGTATCCTGTCTCATGATATTTAAGATTATATAAAATAAATTTAAAATGTACAATCATAAAAGTTATTTTCTCTTTAGCTTTTAAAAGATTAAGAGTACATTCTCGTTTGGTATTTGCGCTATTGTGGAACATAATTTCGAAGTACCAAGTCACATTATCGTAAAGCTATTTTAGAAAATAATTTAAAAGTACCAAGTCACATGATAGTTACGCTATTTTAGAAAAGAATTACAAAGTACCAAGTCACATGATAGTTACGCTATTACAGAAAATAATTTCGAAGTACCAAGTCACATGATAGTTAAGCTATTATAGAAAATAATATCAAAGGACCAAGTCAAATGATAGTTATGCTTTTGTGGAAAATAATTTCAAAGTACCAAGTCACCTGATAGTTACGCTATTGTAGAAAATAATTTCAAAGTACCAAGTCACATGATAGTTACGCTATTGTAGAAAATAATTTCAAAGTACCAAGTTGCATGATAGTTACACTATTCTAGAAAATAATTTCAAAGTACCAAGTCACATGATAGTTAAGCTATTGTAGAAAATAATTTCAAAGTACCAAGTCACATGATAGTTACGCTATTGTAGAAAATAATTTCAAAGTTCCAAGTCACATGTTAGTTACGCTATTATAGAAATGTAATAAACTCTTTATTGTTTTCACCTTTTGGATACACAATACGGAAATTTCATTCAAGAAATTATGAAGAAATTGTAAATAGGTAATAAACAATTTTTTAAAGTCACCTATTGTATACATAAAGCAGAAATTTCATTCAAGAAATTATGAAAAAATTGTAAGTAAGTAACAAACTCTATGCTTTTTCAGCATCAATTGTCGAATATGTTGAATAAAATATGCGAAATTATTTTCTATAATAGTGTAACTATCATGTGACTCAGTACTTTGAAATTATTTTCTATAATAACGTAACTATCATGTGACTTGGTACTTTGATATTATTTTCTACAATAGCGTAACTATCATGTGACTTGTTACTTTGAAATTATTTTCTTTAATAGCGTAACTATCTTATGACTTGGTAGTTTGAAATTATTTTCTACAAAAGCGTAACTATCATGTGACTTGGTAGTTTTAAATTATTTTTTACAAAAGCGTAACTATAATATAAGTTGGTGCTTTGAAATTTTTTTAGATAATAGTGTAACTATATTGTGAATTGGTATTTTCAATTTCTATTCTATAATACCATAACTATCATGTGACTTGGTGCTTTGAAAATATTTTCTACAATAGCTTAACTATCATGTGATTTGGTACTTTGAAATCTTTTTATATATTAGCGCAACTGTCATGTGACTTTGCAATTAGACATATTTTCTAAAATAGAGTAACAATCATGTGACATTGCACTTTGAAATTATTTTCAGAAATAGCGTAACTATCATGTGACTTGGTACTTTGAAATTACTTTCTACAATAGTGTAACTATCATGTAACTTGGTACTTTGAAATTATTTTCTACAATAGCGTAACTATCATGTGACTTGATACTTTGAAATTATTTTCTATAATAACGTAACTATCATGAGACTTGGTACTTTGAAATTATTTTCTACGATAGCGTAACTATCATGTGACTTGGTACTTTGACATTATTTTCTACAATAGTGTAACTATCAAGGGACTTGGTACTTTGAATTTATTTTCTATAATAGCGTAACTATCATGTGACTTGGTACTTTGAAATTATTTTCTATAATAACGTAACTATCATGTGACTTGGTACTTTGATATTATTTTCTATAATAGCGTAACTATCATGTGACTTAGTACTTTGATATTATTTTCTATAATAGCGTAACTATTATGTTACTTGGTATCTTGAAATTATTTTCTACAATAGCGTAACTATCATGTGACTTGGTACTTTGAAATTATTTTCTATAATAGCGTAACTATCATGTGACTTGGTACTTTGAAATCATTTTCTACAATAGCGTAACTATCATCTGACTTGGTACTTTGATATTATTTTCTATAATAGCGTAACTATCATGTGACTTGGTACTTTGAAATTATTTTCTACAATAGTGCAACTATCATGTGACTTGGTACTTTGAAATTATTTTCTACTATAGCTTAACTATCATGTGAGTTGGTACTTTGAAATTATTTTCAATAATAACGTAACTATCATGTGACTTGGTACTTGAAATTATTTTCTATAATAGCGTAACTATCATGTGAGTTGGTGCTTTGGAATTATTTTCTATATTAGCGTAACTATCATGTGACTTGGTACTTTGAAAATATTTTCTACAATAGCTTAACTATCATGTGACTTGGTACTTTGAAATTATTTTATAAAATAGCGTAACTTTCATTTGACTTGGTACTTTGAAATTATTTTCTACAATAGCGTAACTATCATGTGATTTGGTACTTTGAAATTATTTTCTATTTTGTTTAACTATCATGTGAGTTGGTACTTTGAAATTATTTTCTATAATAACGTAACTATCATGTGACTTGATACTTTGAAATTATTTTCTATAATAGAGTAACTATCATGTGACTTGGTACTTTGAAATTATTTTCTACAATAGCGTAACTATCATGTGACTTGGTACTTTGAAATTATTTTCTATAATAGCGTAACTATCATGTGACTTGGTACTTTGAAATTATTTTCTACAATAGCGTAACTATCATGTGAGTTGGTACTTTGAAATTATTTTCTATAACACATAGCCCAAAGAGACACACATGACCCCTAAGAGACACAAACAGTCAAAAGAAACACACACAGACCAAAATGACTCAAACAGCCCAAAGAGACACATATAGCCCAAAGAAACACAAACAGCCCAAAGAGACACAAACAGCCCAAAGAGACAAACACAGACCAAAAGACTCAAACAGCCCAAAGAGACACAAACATATCAAAAAGACTCAAACAGCCCAAAGAGACACACAGCCCAAAGAGACACACACAACCCAAAGAAGCAGACACCGCCCAAACAGACACAAACAGCCCGAAGAGACAAACACAGACCAAAAAGACTCAAACAGCCTACAGAGACAAACACAGACCAAAATGACTCAAACAGCCCAAAGAGACACACATAGCCCAAAGAAACACAAACAGCCCAAAGAGACACAAACCCCCCAAAGACACACAGACAAAAAAGTTAAAAAAAAAATTTTTTTAAGTTAAAAAAAAGTTAAAAAAAAAAGTTAAAAAAAAAGTGAAAAAAAGTTTAAAAAATTGGGGTGGGGGTGGGGGGTGGGTGGGGGAGGGTGTAGGGGGGATGGTGGAGGGATAGGGTTGAGGGATAGGGGTAGGACTTGGGGCCCAAGTATCAGAAGAAATTGTTTGTCTAGTATGCATCTCAAATCATCGTGGTATG
>NW_028297647.1:0-12523 GCF_049724085.1 Artemia sp. Qi Xiang Cuo
GTGTGTATGTGTGTGTGTATGTTTGTATATCTGTGTGTGTGTATGTGTGTCTCTGTGTGTGTGTATGTGTGTGTGTGTGTATGTGCGTGTTTGTATGTGTGTGTGTATGTTTGTATATGTGATTTTTTGTGTGTGTGTGTGTGTGTGTATGTGTGTGTGTATGTGTGTGATTGTGTGTATATGTGAGATTGTTTGTGTGTATTAGTGTGTGTGCGTGTGTGTGTGGGTGAGTGGGTGGGTGTGTGTGTGTGTGTATGTATGTTTTTGTGTGTATGTTTTTGTTTGAGTGTGTGTGTGTATCTGTGTGTGTATGTGTGTTTGTATTTGTATGAGTGTCTGTGTGTGTGTGTATGTGTGTGAGTGTGAGTGTGTGTGTATGAGGGTGTGTATGTGGGGATGTGTAAGAGTGTGAGAGTAAGAGTGAGTTTATGTGTGCGAGAGTATGATTGTGTGTATGTGAGAGAGAGGGTGAGAGTGGGAGAGGGGGTGGGTGGGTGTGTATGTGTGTGGGTGTGGGAGGGTGAGTGTATGCGTTTGTGTTTTTATATTGGTTAGTGTTTTTGTGTGTATTTGTGTGTATATGCATGTATGTGTGTATGTGTGTGTGTGTATGTGTGTGTGTGTGTTTGGTTGTGTGTATGAGTATGTGTATATGTATATGTGTGTATGTATGTGTGTGTGTATGTGTGTGTGTGTATATGTGTGTATGTTTGTGTGTTTGTGTTTGTATGTGTTTGTGTGTGTGTTTATGTGTGTATGTGTATGTGTGTATGTGTGTGTATGTGTGTGTGTGTGTGTGTATGTGTGTGTGTATGTATGTGTGTGTGTATGTGTGTGTCTATATCTGTGTGTTTTTATGTATGTGTGTGTATTTGTGTGTATGTGTATGTGTATTTATGTTTATGTATGTGTATGTGTGTGTGTGTATGTGTATGTGTGTATGTGTGTGTGTATGTCTTTATGTGTATGTGTGTGTATGTCTGTACGGGTATGTTGGTTCATGTGTTTGTGTACGTGTGTATGTGTATGTGTTAATTTTAATGTTTGTGATGGAATGTGTATGTGTGTGTGTAAGTGAATTTGATAAAGTGTGTAAGACATAGAGGGTATGTATATGTGTATGTGTGTGTGTATATGTGTATATATGTGTGTGTGTGTATGTGTGTGTGAGCGTGTATGTGTTTCTGTATTTGTTTGTTTATATTTGTGAGTGTGTGTTAGTATTTGTGTTTGTAGGCGTGTTTTTAAGTGTTTTTGTATGTATGTGTGTTTGTATGTGTGTGTGTGTAAGTGTGTCTGAGAATGTGTGTATTTTAAATAAGTTGTATGTTTGTGTATGTTAGTGTGTATGTGTATGTGTGTATGTGTGTGTATGTGTGTGTGTGTATGTCTGTATGTGTATGTGTATGTGTGTGTGTATATGTGTGTCTTTGTGTGTGTGTATGTGTGTGTGTGTATGCGTGTGTGTGTGTATGTGTGTATGTGTGTGTGTGTGTGTGTGTGTGTGTGTGTGTGTATGTGTGTGTTCATGTGTGTGTTTTTGTATGTGTTATTGTATGTTTGTGTGTGTATGTGAATGTATGTGAATGTGTGTGTGTATGTGTTTATGAGAAATTGTTTGTGAGAATGTATGTTTTTGTATGTTCATGTGTGTGTGTGTATGTTTATTTGTGTATCTCTGTGTGTATTTGTGTATGTGTATTTGTGTTTATGTTTGTGTATTTATATGTGTCTATGTGTGTTTGTGTATGTGTCTGTGTGTATGTGCATGTATGTGTGTGTATGTGTATGTGTGTGTCTATCTATATGTTTTTATTTGTCTATGTGTGTATGTGTATATCTGTATGTGTATGTGTGTATGTGTGTGTGTGTATATGTGTATATATGTGTGTGTGTGTGTGTGTCTGTGTGTGTGTATGTTTGTATGTCTGTGTATGTGTGTGTGTGTGTTTTGTTTGGTACGTTTTTGTGTACTTGTGTGTGTGTATGTGTGTATTTATCTATGTGTATGTGTATTTGTTTCTATGTGTGTGTGTGTATGTGTGTATGTGTATATGTATGTAATTGAATGCATGTTTGTGTATGTGTATGTGTGTGTGTGTGTATTTTTATTTTTATATGTGTGTGTGTGTATGTGTTTATGTGTATTTGTGTGTATATGTATGTGTGTATGTATATGTGTGTGTGTATATATTTGTGTGTACGTGTGTATGTGTTTGTGTGTGTATTTCTGTGTGTATATATGTGTATGTGTGTGTATGTGTGTGTATGTGTGTGTGTGTGTGTATGTGTGTGTGTGTGTATGTGTGTGTGTGTGTAGGTGCGTGTTTGTATGTGTGTGTGTGTTTATGTGTTTGTTTATGTTTGTTTTTGTGTCTTTGTTTATGTATGTGTGTGTGCGTATGTGTGTGTGTATTTTATTGTGTATATATGTGTGAGTGATTTTGTATGTGTGTATGTGTGTGTGTGTGTATGTGTGTGTGTGTATGTGTGTGCTTATATATATGTGTGTGTGTGTGTGTGTGTGTATGTGTGTGTGTATGTGTGTGTGTGTATGTGTTTGTATGTGTGTGTATGTGTGTGTGTCTGTGTGTGTGTGTTTGTGTCTGTGTGTGAGTGTGTGTGTATGTGTGTGTGTATATGTCTATGTTTTTGTATTTATGTATGTGTGTATGTGTGTGTTTATGTGTGTGTGTGTGTGTGTGTGTATGTGTGTATACATGGGTGTATGAGTAGGTGTATGTATGTGTGTGTGTATGAGGGTGAGAGTAAGAGTGTATGTGAAAGTGTGTCTGTGAAAGAAAGAGTTAGTATGAGTATGAGAGAGTGTCTATTAGTGTGAGTGTATGTATGAGAGTAAGTGTGTGTGTTTATGTGTGTCTATGTATGTGTGTGTATGTGTATGTGTGTGTGTGTGTATTTGTGTATGTGTGTGTGTGTGTGTTTTTCTGTGTTGGTGTGTATTTGTGTGTATGTGTGTGTGTATGTGTGTGTGTGTGTGTATGTATATTTGTATATTTGTGTGTGTAAGTGTGTGTGTGTATGTGTATGTGAGTGTATGTGCATGTGTATATGTGTGTATGTGTGTGTATGTGTATTTGTGTATGTGATTTTTTGTGTGTGTTTGTCTATATTTGTATGTGACTGTAAGTGTTTGTATGTGTATGTGTGTGTGTTTTTTTATGTGTGTATGTGTTTGTGTGTGTGTGTGTTTATGTATGTTTATGTGTGTGTGTGTGTGTATGTGTATGTGTGTGTATGTGTATGTGTATGTGTGTGTATGTGTATGTGTGTATGTGTGTGTGTGTATATGTATGTGTGTATGTGTGTATGTGTGTGCGTGTATGTCTATGTGTGTATATGTATGTGTAAGTTTTTTGTGTGCATGTATGGGGACCGGGGGAGGGCCTTTGGGGCCCAGGGAGGGCGTTTGAGGATCCGGGGGCTCTTGAGGGCCGGGTGGTCCTTTGGGTGCCCGGGGGACCTTTGAGGACCAGGGGAGGACCTTTGGGGGTCTGAGGAGGACGTTTGGGGGATAACATTTCGAAATTTTTACTTTTTAGTTTACTTTTTGCGGCGCATCCCTGCGGTGCATCCTGCGGCGCATCCCTGCAGCGCCTCCCTGCGGCGCATCCCCTGCGGTGCTTCCCCCGACCCGCGGCGCATCCCTGCGGCACATCCTGCGGCGCTTTCCTGGTCCACGGCGCTTCTCGGTCCCGGGGGACCTTTGAGGACTGGGGGAGGGCATTTGGGGTCCGGGGGGCTCTTTGGGGGTCCGGAGAGGCAGTTGGGGACCGGTGGAGGGCCTTTGGGACCCCGTTGGTCCTTTGGGAGCTCGATGGGCCTTTGGGGACCGGAGGCAGGCCTTTGGGGCCCTGGGCGGGCCTTTGGAGCACAGGGAGGGCCTTTGGGGGTCCGGAGTAGCAGTTGGGGCCCGGGGGAGGGCCTTTGTGACCCCGTTGGTCCTTTGGGAGCTCGATGGGCCTTTGGGGACCGGAGGAGGGCCTTTGGAGACCCAGGGTGGGCCTTTGGAGCACAGGGCGGGCCTTTGAGGGGCCGGGGGGACTGTGGGGGCCTGGGAGGCCTTGGCGGACCGGAGGCGGCCTTGGGGGTTGGGGTAGGAGGATTAGAATCCTTTGGGGTTGGGTTAGAGGACCTAACAACACTGTTCAAATGAAACTTGTGTATTATAACGACCACACTCAAATTCTCTTCTAAAATCTCTTCAAAAATCTTCTTTTAAAATGTCTCTATCTGTTTCGCCGAAATAGTTCCATAACCTGTCTAAAACAGTTTCGCACAAATAATCCCTAAACGCAAATTCAGCGTGTTCCTTTGTTATTGACATCTCTGCGCTACCGCATTTCAAATTAATAGGAAACCTTTTCGCGCGCTAAAACAATTCATCGCTAAGATGTTTCTTGCCTAATTGTTTCCATGGCCTTTGGTTATTAATATCCTTTGGAGTTCGACCAAAAGAGTTGTTCCCGAGGCAAAGACATTAATGACTTTGATCTAGTCCTTGAGAAATGTTTCGAGGCGAAAATTTTTATAGTCTGACAGATGATGTCATTGATTTATTGATCTGTCAAGAAAGGGGAAATTAATTTGATGTTTCTAAGGGGAATTAATGATTCACGATAGGTGGATTGAGGTCGACAGCACAAGTGTTCTGACTCGTGACAGCACCACGTGGTTTATGGTTTTCAAAGGGAGAAAGTTCCTGTTTTTTAAAATTCTAAAATACAAAAAACAAAAAAACATACAAAAATGTGAGAAATTTACTGTTTTTAAAATTCTCACTGACAAAAACAATAAAAACAGACATAAATGTGACAAAATTCCTGTTTTTTCAAATTCTCACAGACAAAAACCATAAATCATCCATAAACATACATTAAAACAAAAATAAATGTGAGAAAATTCATGGTTTTTCAAGTGAGAAAATTCCTGTTTTTTCATTCTCACTGAGAAAACCATAAACCACGTGGTTCGTCCCGGAGTCGGACCCCTTCCTCTACTCCGCTCCCTCCTGATCTCATATCTTGAACGGCGAATTTCCAGCTCCTATGCTTTGATCGTTAAATCCACTCTGAGATTTGACCGTCCACTACTGGTAAGTATTTACAGTGCTACCACTCTGCCACATGTATTATATGTGACCTCTTTCTGGAAATTATTGGCAAACCGTGAAAAGTCTAAAATCTGCTCTTTATTTTTCCGTTTTGCCAAGCACCTACTATAATTGCCACCTTGGACAAAAAATAGTTTTCTGATTTAGTGATATAACCTAGCGGACCCAAATCTAGCTGTTGAGACACTTATTAGTCGGCAAACAACAAAACCATCAATTATAAAGCACGAGTGGGCACGTTTGCTTGTTTAATTTTCCCTCTTGTTTCCTTTTTTTCCTCCTTTCAGAAGTTGTTGTCCGTGCTGCTATTTTTAAAGAAGTTGTTGTTTCTAATGTTATCTTTTAGTATGTTATCTTTCTGTTTTCACTTTTTATACTATTTTGTATACTATTTAAGAATTTGTTGCCTTTTTTGTTATTTTTTTAAGATTGTTTTCGTTTTGTTTCCTCTTTTCACGTTATTTTGTACGCTCTGTAATTGTACATTTATTGTTTACAGCGGGTTTTCAATATATTATTATTATTATACTGAGGGCTGGCTATGAGGAGGGCCGCCCTTCCTCAGCCCTTGTTCTTTACGCTAAAGTCTTAAAGTTTTTCAAATTCTCATTCAACGGCCTTGGTGTTTGAGCAGTATTTCTTAAAGACTTGTGACAAAACTTCAAGTTTTGGCGATTTTTGAGAATGCGGCAATTTAGATTCGAACGTTCGTATGGGGACTAGTTTATGATTAGAGGAATAATATCTTTTGGATACATACAAAATAAACATTATTAATTTTTTTTTTTTAATTTAAGCTACATTTTTGCAAAGTTTACAAAACCGTAAAAATAATGTTCTAGCAAAGCTATAAGGATCAAAATGCTTTCTATGGCCCTCAGTTGTGCAGTAAGTTTACTTCTGATATATTTTACTCGTAAAAAGCATTGTTTGTTTAAGTTGATAAATAATCAGTGCCCCTTGAAGGGGAAAAGGGTGGTGATATACAGCCTACTTAAACATCCCCTTCCAGAACACAATTTGCATTCTGGATCCATTCCTGAAAGTGTCCTTCACCTAGTTCAACTGCTTTCCAAGATTTTTTTTTTTTAAGTGAGCGCACCTCGGAAAGGTCACTGCATGATATCAGTTCTTTAAAGTGTGGGAAAAAGCAAACTTTGAGGGTTCATTTGGACCCAAGTCCCGTTCTTTCTTTCTTTTTTAGTCACCGGTAAGGATTATTGTCGATACGCTGATAAAATATAAATAAATCCCAATAAGATATGTAAATATGTCGCAGGCCATGGAGCTTTTTTGGAGATCAGTGCCTTGTATTTGTTGTACGATTTTCGTTTTTAATGGAAATTATATCTTCTGTTGCCCACTGTTGGTAATGCCGAGAAGAAAATGCATACTACACAGCGAGTTTATAGCATCACGTTTTTTTTCGTCTTTCACATGTATTATGAAATAGCTGAGATTTCTCATCATTAGAATTCTTCTAAGCGAGTCCTAATCAAAACATGTTTTTATTTTTCTATTCGAATATTGGTCTTGCTTATAAAGAAATACACTAAATTCGAGCCAAGAAATAACATAGCTAGTTTATGGCTGCAATTCATTTTTTTTCAGAAATCCACATTTACAAGAAGACAGAAAACCGATTCTAATATAATTCAATCTTTGTTCAACTAAGTCCCCATTTAAATAAGTACTCAGTTATGACAACCCTCAGTCAACTCCGCTGATTAACCCCAACCCCCACGACCTTCAACCGTGGTTCAACTCAACCCCGTGCGATTCAGCCCTCACTTACTCCAGCACATGCAACTGGTCCTTTACCTCAACGTCATTTACCTTAACTCCGTTCACTTCATTCTCCATTCAATTGAACCCCCGTTCAACTCAACCCCAATTCAATTCAACCCATGTAACAAGTTAGGATAGGTTGAATGGGGGTGGGCTGCATGGGGATGGAGTCAAACTGAGGCTGATTTTCACTGGGTTTAATTGAACGGGGGTTGAGCTAAATGGGACTGAGTTCGATGGGGTTTAAATTGCATGGGGATTGAGTTAAACGAGGATTGAGTTAGTCGTTGGTTTAGTTAAAAGAGGGTTGAGTTAAAGGGTTGGGTTGAACAGGGTTGAGTTTCAGGCACATCTTGAAAACAAGATATTGCTTACTAATCAAATTAGACTAAACTTGTAGTTAATTACTGTTAGTAAGTTTCAATTAAGTTGAAAGTTTGAAAATCGGTTGCCCAGTTGGGAGTTGATTTAAGGAAAATCCAACTTGGAAGTTGAAGAATCAAGTGGAAACATGCTATTGGCCACTTATAAAATTTAATGAAGCAGAAATTCGGTTCCAAGAATTTCCAGCTTCTAACTAGGTTAAGAACTCGAAAATATGTCGTCTAGCTGAAAATTGGGCCAAGAAAATCCAAAGTTGGAAGCTGAAAAATCAGCTTAAAATCAGCTACATGCCACTGACCAAATTAAGTCAAGCTTGTGGTTACATACTGTCAAACTCCAATTAATTTTGAAGTTGAAAATTAACTGTCTTCAGCCATTGTGCATTTGTATGTTTTTCTTAGAAAAATTGCTGAGAAGTTTTCGCAGAGAGCTACACATATAATTTGTCACCTTTTAATTAACCGGTTTTCCCTTCTCTAAAGGAAAAAGCTGTAGCGTCTACTGTTTTGTGAGGAACTGAGAAACCTTGTTTTTAATTTTTGTCACACACAAAATTTGAAGTTGCATTTCCCCTTTCAATCCCACTGAAACTAAAGATTGTCTCCTCCATCTAGCCAAAGAGCCCATGAGAGCCATAAAAGAGGAAAAATTTTGTGAATTTTAACAAACATTCTGAATAACTTACTCTGAAAATTGTAATGGGACATAATTTTGCAGCATTAACTTTGTACAAGCGATAATGGATTTTCTGATTTTGGTTTTGGATTTTGATTTTCTGGAATATTGTAAATGCAAAACAGCTTTAATCGTCGTCTAAATCACCTTTTTTTTTTTTTTTTTTTTTTTTACAGTATATTTTCATTTTGTTTCATCGGTTAAATTTTACTGTTAATAAATAAAATAAATTATTTGTATTAAATTTAATGTGCCCTTATCACATAAAAATGTTTTTCTTCTAATCGGCTTTATTATGCTCTTCTTACAATGAATTTTAATCTGTTGGAAATCACTTAGAAAAGATAAAAATATTATCAATTGTCAGTTGTGCAAAGTATTGTCAATGAATTCTTTCTTATTTTTCAGAGAACATTTTACGTAAATTTAGTCAAATGATTAGACAATTTCAAGAAAATTTGTATTTTTTGAACAGTTTTAATGCATTCCAGATTACAGATTTAAAACGTTTTAGATAAAAAGTTGGTTTGGCTTGAACCCTCCTTATTCACCATCATGCCAACCAATTTTAGTTTGACTGTTTTAGAATCTTTGGGGATGTTGTGTGGAATTTTTTTATCGACACTTTTTTAAAATAAAAATAATAAACTGAATTTTACGCTTTAAAATGGCTTAATAATGTGTATTATTTCCCTCCATTCAATCACAAGGTTCTCGTATAGCTCACTTTATTTGAATCTTCCATCAACGAGAGAAAAAAAATGCTAAAATTAATTCGAGTTTTTGGGAGGGGGTGGATTTTCTAAAAGCAAGCACGATAACTCAAAAGCTATGGCGGAGATATGGAAAAAATCGGTCATAGATAATGGAGTTATAGGGACCTAGTCCCAGAACAACCCCCCCCCCTGTTGGTGTTGGCGTTTGCGTACGGTACCGCTGATGTATACAATTCAGGATTTGAAATAATACAAGATGCTTGAATTCAGGAATCCTTATTGACTCTCCGCATCTTAGCCCCGGGGTATGTAATCGTAGGCCCGAGGGTAAATGTGACTCACAGACTCCTTCGCCAGAAAGTCATTCGTTTTTTCTTCAAATTTGAGCCTCTTCAGGCTCATAATAGGGTTGATCAGATACGGTTTGGGTTGGGGGGGGGGCAGAGGAGACCCCGGGCGCAGAAATTGTAGGGGCACAAAATTTATAATAAATAATCTAATGGTTATAATTATTTTGTAATTTTTGAAGTTTTGTTTTTATTAAAATAAAGTAGAGGGGTAGTTGGCAGTAAGTATAAGCAAATTGAATTCGAAATTTTCATTTTCCCCATGTTTTTGTCACCATTCCTTGAAAATAAAAGTAAGTGGACCAAATTTAATTAATTTAATGTTTTTTTTTGTGATACTGTGTATTCAAATTTTGTTAGTAAATGAAAATTTTGTTAAAATTTGTCCTGGTTATTTTTGAGAGGCAGGAGAGGGGGGGGTGCTAATCAATATTTTGCCCCGGAAAAGCGAGGCCAAAACCGCAATGGGTGGGACTCAAGCCTGGGCACTAGTTCACTGACGGAATTCCAAAATTTCTCAAAATTCAAAATTTATTCAATTTACGAAATGCAGTTATTTTGCGACACAATCCTTGTTCCGAACCCATGCATCCCCCCTCCTCCCCAGAAAAATTTTTAATGGTGCCCTGGAGCCAAATTAATTTTGCCTTCTGTCGTCTATTGCTGTGGAGCGTTGATTCATATGTTAATGATGAATGCATCTTTCTCATCTTTATGAAGGAGAAAACTTTGCCAATTTTACTTATTAAGCAACTGAAAACCCCACATATTTTTAAATTAAATAATCAGTATCACTTCATTGCATAGTAACAGAGTTAGCTATTTGTTCATTTTGGCACTAATTCTTGGGTAGATAAGAATCAATTTTAAAAGATCCGTTATCAGCGCTGAATTTATTTTGAATAGTTTTTTTTTTAACTCGTAAAAAACTTGTTTTTCTGATTTTGTTTCTCGGGGCCTTCGTACGAAAAAAGCAAAAAAATATATTTACTCGGAGCCAAAACTGCTTTCGAAACAAGAGAAAATAAGGTAAATTTTGGGCCTAATGAATCTAGATTTGCACATGCTTTTACGCGTTTCTTGAAATATCTCTAAGACTGAGGCAAGGTCATTCTCATCAATCTTGGAAGAAGTCATCTAATTATCTATGTACCCACATATCATCGTTGCTCTGCGTTTGATAGCTTCCCAACCAAGGTTGTAGCCCGGTGAGGGGGGAATTCGATCCCATTCCTCCGAAATGTTTGTCTGACTCGTAAAAGCGTAACAAAAAAGCTTATAAACAAATTTTTAATGTGTTCTGAAAGTTTTTTCTGTAACCCCTTCCCAAAAAAATACATTCCTTCGAACACAAATCCAGGATACGGCCCTGGTCACAACCCCCCTTAAATAAGCGAGAAGTAAGTGACTCTCCTCCTACCCTCTTAGAATTAAATAATAACTTTGGCTACATTACCTGTTTTGTCAGTTGTGTATAATTATCTTTTTAGCCATTAATTAATACGTGCTTATTCATTTTTCGAGGTTTTATTTTTGTATATACATGAACATTTCATTCAAATATTTTTTTGAAAGTTTTTTTTTTCTGACTAGCAGTGACCCTTTTGTCTATGGGACCGCAACCATTCTGGGAGGGATGGGTTGTTATCCGTTTTTTTTATAAATACAGCTTTGCTCGTTATAATCAGCGGCAGCTCTGGCTTTTGTCATTCCACATTTGTTATCATGAAGTTTCAT
Source organism: Artemia sp. Qi Xiang Cuo (assembly GCF_049724085.1). Taxonomy (NCBI): domain Eukaryota; kingdom Metazoa; phylum Arthropoda; class Branchiopoda; order Anostraca; family Artemiidae; genus Artemia; species Artemia sp. Qi Xiang Cuo. The sequence goes on from NW_028297647.1 coordinate 10,782, forward strand.
TTCTTGATTCTTGGTTTGGTTTTTCTTTTATTTTACATTTTTCGTAATTTTTCCTCATAGTTTTAAATAAATCTGTAAAAAAAGCATGCTTCAGTAGTAAGAGAGGTGCTGATTTCACACCTACGCCTGAGGCATAGATATGTGTGTAGGTTTTCAAGTAATTGGGTTACCAGGGTCATTTGCAAAGAGGTATCATTTCTCTAGAAGCTATAGCAATTTGAAATATCATATGGAATTTGCTTGAAGGTATATACTTTGCGTAAGCACCCGTACCAAACAGGTTGGGTATAATCTGTTTTGGTTCAAGTTTTTTCTGACACAATTAACTGAATTTCTATTTCATGATATACAAGTTTTTGTTTAGGTTAAATCCGTGTCGGAAAAACCGGTGTATCTTTTTAGTTTTCTTTACAATTCATATTAGTAAGAGAATTGAATTAAAAGAGACTAGTTTTTATTTGCAAGGATATTAGTGGAGAAAAAATGAGTGGTGCATTTACATTATTGGAGATTAATGATGGAGCTAACAACAGTGATGTAATTACTTCTTTAGTTTACGAGATTTGCGAATTTTTTGCGAAGAGGTATTAGCGTAAAGGTATTGCGATGGTTAAGAATGCCTCACGGGTAATTAAAGAATGGGGTGCTTACATCAGATACTTAATAGATTTGACGCTTACAAGAGACATTGCTAGAAGGTATTCAATAGCTTAATTGAAAAGTAACGATATAATGACATTGTGACTTGACCGAGCTGTACTTCGCCGATGTGGTCATTAGAATACCGAAGTAATGTTTGAAAAGTATTTTCAATCTCACAAGAAATGGCTGAAGTGTTTTGAGGGGGTCGATTGGCATGGAGGGTTGAGTTGCACGAGGGTTCAGTTAAAGGGGCTCCAGTTACACGGGGGTTTCGGTTATACAGGGGTTCAGTTACAAGGGGGGTTCAGTTGCACGGGGGTTGAGTTAAATGAGGATTGAGTTCCACAAGAGTAATAGTTTTCATTAAAATTCATATTAGTAAGAGAATTGAATTCAAAGAGAATAGTTTTTATTTGCAAGGATATTAGTAGAGGAAAAAAATGAGTGGTGCATTTACATTATTGGAGATTAATGATGGAGCTAACAACAGTGATGTAATTACTTCTTTAGTTTACGAGATTCGCGAATTTTTTGCGAAGAGGTATTAGCGTAAAGGTATTGCGATGGTCAAGAATGCCTCACGGGTAATTAAAGAATGGGGTGCTTACATCAGATACTTAATAGATTTAACGCTTACAAGAGACATTGCTAGAAGGTATTCAATAGATTAATTGAAAAGTAACGATAGCATGACATTGTGACTTGACCTAGCTTTACCTCGCCGATGTGGTCTGTATAATACATAAGTAACGTTTGAAAAGTATTGTCAATTTACAAAGAAAGGGCTGACGTGTTTTGAGGGGGATGCGGTGCTTGGGGGGTTGAGTTGCACGAGGGTTCCGTTAAAGGGGCTACATTTACACGGGGGTTTCGGTTATACAGGTGTTCAGTTACAAGGGAGGGTTCAGGTGTACGGGGGTTGAGTTAAATGAGGAGTGACTTCCACAAGAGTAGTAGTTTTATTTAAAATTCATGTTAGTAAGAGAATTTAATTCAAAGAGACTAGTTTTTATTTGAAAGGGTATTAGTAGAGGAAAAAATGAGTGGTGCATTTACATTATTGGAGATTAATGATGGAGTTTTAATCGGTTTGCCGATTA
>NW_028297648.1:0-12503 GCF_049724085.1 Artemia sp. Qi Xiang Cuo
TTTATCATTCTAGTGAAACAGCCCTTATATTTCAGAAGTTTTTCTTGAAGAATTAAAGTTGTTCTTAAATGTTACTCTTGTAATACCGCAGGATATTTTTTTCTTCTCATTATTATTTAAAAAATAAGGGTTCATTAGTCACTTTAGCTGATATATTACTCAAAAGGTCGTACCAAAAAAAGAAATATTGATAGAAAAATTAATTTTTGGCACTTTTGAACCCCAAAAATACGGCATACGGATATACTCGCAACTAAAGATAGACTCACTGACAAAACAATATAAAAAAATAAAAAAAAAACACAAACACTGAATGTAAAAAAAGAGTGTATGTGGAAGCGCATCACTAAAAACAAATCAAACGTTGCCACAGGTGGCCAGTTTCTCAGCTACTTGAAATGCACTTCTAACCCCTGAGGCTTTTTGCAAGGGCGAAAATCACACAAAAAGATTCAACAAGCTATCCCCCACCCCGTAAGTACCCCTCCCGTCCGTCAAGCATCCTCCTCCAATGGTCACTGACCCAAATTTTGTGATAGCCATATTTTTAAAGATATTTAAAATATTAACCGATTATGTTTTTAGTGATGATATAAACATCCATAGTACCTGGGGAAATGGCTGTAAACTACGCAATAATGGTAATATAAGGGGAGTCATATTGAACTAACTGTGCTAGAAGATCGTCGGATAGGTTATTCTAAAACCATTTAAAAGTTCTAGTACCACTTTTTAAGTAAGAAAAAAGATTGTGGAGCAGCTAGCATCCCTCCCTCCTGAGTCTCTTCCCAAATGTCGTTGGACCATAATTTTCAAATAGCCATTTCTTGCAGCATAGTTCAAAGCACAGTTTATATCATTATCCAGTATGAACTTTCCCTATGTCACCCATTATAAAAACCTGGACCGAGGTACGAGTGCTCCAGAGAACGTTTTTGCAGATATAAACATAAGCGGCATTAGATCTTTTCACGGGCAGACAAAGAATAATCACCTAAGGAACAAGTACTGACAAAACCACTTGGCCGGCTCAACCAATAAGTGCAGAAATAAGTGGGAGGAGCCCAATTTCAAAAACATAGAACGACTTCCAGTCCCTCAATGATTTGCCTTTAGAATATGGAATCGCCCAGGAAAACTATTGTTCAATTTGCCTTGGTTCTCAGCTAGTGGACTTATGATCTGATCAAGGTTGCCAACCGATTAAAATACTAATCACTAGATTCATTAAAAAATAGCCACTAAATTGTTGGTGTAAATTTCTTTTTGTTGGTGTAAATTTTTTGTTTTTTTAAATACCTTCTTTTAACCGTTAAAAAGAATAAAAAAAAATCATTTCCCTACAGCACGTATTGCCCCAAAGCCCTTGTCACTTGCCCCACAGCCTGAAGCTAAATAGCCTGAATTGGCATAGTTAGCTTATTTTCCCAATATGTGAATGTTGGCTAGCGGTGGTTTAATTGAAACATTTAATTTTTCTTTTTGTACATTTTTGCAAGTCCATTTAAACCCACATTTTTCCTTAGAATTTAAAAACTATTTTTCCATGTAGTTGAGCTGGTATAATTACTGAAACAAATGGAAGGATTTTGAAAAATATCAACAAAACTGATAAGAAAATAAACTATGTTTGATCTTCCAAACCTTTATTTTACGCTTTAAGAAGCAAAATTAATCAATAGTCATATTGGGCTATTACCAACTTTTGTAAAATAATAGAAGTTAAACAAAAAGAATTCGTATTTTGATATATCAGTAGTAAGGCAATGCACAGTGATTGCGTAATATGCCTTACCAGGGTCATTTACCTATTACAATGAACTCTACATGGGTTGGCAGACAGGTTTTCTATTATGACACCCATTTTTTGGAGGTCAAACTCATGGATACATGTTTATTTTTCATTTTATTTTTTTAAACTGGTATTTTTTCAATGAAGCCCATAACACTTTGCAGAAACCCGTGAATTTAGGACTGAAAGTGCATTCGTAGCATATCTGAATCCAATTACTAATCAAGTTAGTGTGACTGCCATTTTTTTATCTGGTTAGGTGGGTATAATCTGGTTTGGTTCGTTATTGCGAGAGGATTACTCAATTTACATCTTAGTGTTAACTGGGCGATGACTTAGTCTATTTGAAGGTGGAGAAAAAAGGGGTAATTAGTGATTGGATAATTTTAACAAGAAATGACTGAAAAGTGTTTTGGAGGAGATGGAATGAATGTGTATTGTATAATACACAAGTGATGATTTGCACAGTGTTGTGAATTTTAAATAGTTTAGAAATAAAAAAAATTAACAAGAAATGGCTGAAAAGTGTTTTGAGGGAGTTGAGTTGCACGAGGGTTGACTTGCACGAGGGTTCAGTTACATGCGGATTCCGTTACACGGGGATTAGTTAAATGGGGTCGAGTTGCACGAGGATTCAGTAGCACGCAGGTTCAGTTGTACGGGGTTTCGGTTATACAGGGGTTCAGTTACATGGGGGGTTCAGTTGCACGGGGGGGGGTATCTGCTATAAAAAACACTTCATTCTTTACAAATTGTAGATACAAAAAGATTTATAGGCCCTTAATTTAGGTATCTGACTATAAGGCTTTATTATATCTTTTCAGAACAAATTATTATTTTAGGGAATTATTTCGGTGAAACAGTTAGAGACATTTTAAAAGATGATTTAAAAGATGATTTTAGAAGAGGACTTGAGGGTGAAACTCTGTGCTCGTTATAATACACAAGTTCCATTTGAACAGTGTTGTGAGGTCCCTTACCACAACCCCAAAGGGATCCGATCCCCCCCCAGCCCCGAAGGAAACCCCCGGTCCTCAAAGGTTCTCTGGGCTCCCAAAGGGCCCCCGGAGCCCCAATGGCTCCTGAGTCCCCCATTATAATACCTTTTAAGGCCTTATTATATCTTTTCAGAATAAATTATTATTTTAGAGAATTATTTCGGTGAAACAGTTAGAGACATTTTAAAAGGTGATTTTAGAAGAGGACTTGAGGGTGAAACTCTGTGGTCGTTATAATACACAAGTTCCATTTGAACAGTGTTGTGAGGTCCCTTACCAAAACCCCAAAGGGCTCCGATCCCCCCACCCCAACCCCGAAGGACACCCCCGGTTCTCAAATGTTCTCTGGGCTCCCAAAGGGCCCCGGCGCCCCCAATGGCTCCTGAGTCCCCCATTATAATACATTTTAAGGCTTTATTATATCTTTTCAGATCAAATTATTATTTTAGGGAATTATTTCGGTGAAACAGTTAGAGACATTTTAAAAGAGTACTTATGGGTGAAATTCTGTGTTCGTGATAATAAACAATTTCAATTTGAACAGTGTTGTGAGGTCCCTTACCACAACCCCAAAGGGATCCAATACCCCACCCCAACCCCGAAGGAAGCCCCTTGTCCACTAAGGTTCTCTGGGCTCGCAAAGGGCCACCGGCGCCCCAATGCCTCCGGAGTCCCCCATTATAATACTTTTTTAAGGCTTTATTGTACATTTTCAGAACAAATTATTGTGTTAGGGAATTATTTCGGTTAAACAGTTAGAGACATTTTAAAAGATTTCATTTTGGATGTTTGTGTCTCTTTGGGACCGTTTGTGTCTCTTTGGGGTATGTGTGTCTCTTTGGGGGCGTTTGAATCTTTTGGTCTGTATGTGTCTGTATGGGTGTTTTTGTCTCATTTGGCTGTGTGTGTGTGTGTGTGTCTCTTTGGGCTTTGTGTTTCTATTAGGGCAGTCTATGTGTATTTATACTGTGTGTGTGTCTATTTTGGCTGTGTGTGTCTCTTTAGGCTGTGTGTCTCTTTGGACAGTTTGAATCATTTTGGTCTGTGTGTGTCTTTTTTGGCTTTTTGTGTCGTTTTGGGTTTTGTGTGTCTCTGTTGGATGTGTGCGTCTCATTGGGCCCGTGTGCATCTTTTTGAGCTGTATGCAATGTCTCTTTGGATATTTTACTTTAATACTAACATAATTTTACTGAACACACACAAATTTTTCTCAGAAATAATATTTTTCGTCAATGAAAGCACATTTTCTGTTCGAACTAGCAAGTTTTCTGGCAAAGATACCAAATTTTTTCTTAGAAGTACCATTTTTTTATTATGATAACATCTTTTCTGTCACAAGTAGAAAGTTTTGCTTAACACTAACAAACCCTCTCATCAAAGTAACAACATTTTACCCTAATACTAACATACTTTTACTTACCAAACAAAAAGTTCTCTTAGAAATAATCTTTTTCATCAATGATAACACTTTTTCTGTTCGAACTAGCATGTTTTTTGGCCAAGATATCAAATATTTTCTTAGAAGTAAAGTTTTTTGATTGTGATAACAAATTTTCTGTCAGAAGTAGCTAGTTTTGCTTAACACTAAAAAACATTCTCGTCAAAGTAACGATATTTTACTTTAATACTAACATACTTTTACTGAACACACACAAATTTTTCTTAGAAATAATATTTTTCGTCAATGATAACACTTTTTCTGTTCGAACTAGCAAGTTTTCTAGCAAAGATACCAAATTTTTTCTTAGAAGTAACATTTTTTGATTGTAATAACAACTTTTCTGTCAGAAGTAGCAAGTTTTGCTTAACACAAACAAACCTTCTCATCAAAGTAATGATATATTACCTTAATACTAACATACTTTTACTGAACAAACAAAAATTTCTCTAAATTGCTTAACACTAACAAACCTTCTCATCAAAGTAACAACATATTCCCCTAATACTAACATACTTTTACTGAACAAACAAAAACTTTCTCTTAGAAATAATATTTTTCATCACTGATAACTCTTTTTGTTCGAACTAGCAAGTTTTCTAGCAAAGATACCAAATTTTTTCATAGAAGTAACATTTTTTTGATTGTGATAACAACTTTTCTCTTAGAAATAATATTTTTCGTCAGTGATAACGCTTTTTCTGTTCGAACTAGCAAGTTTTCTAGCAAAGATACCAAATTTTTTAATAGAAGTAACATTTTTTTGATTGTGATAACAAATTTTCTGTCAGAGGTAGCAAGTTTTGCTTAACACTAACAACCATTCTCATCAAAGTAACGATATTTTACTTTAATACTAACATACTTTTACTAAAAACACACAAATTTTTCTTAGATATAATATTTTTCGTAAGTGATAACACTTTTTCTAGTTGAAATATTAGGTTTTTTATCAAATATATCAAAGTGGTTCTTAGAAGTAATATTTTTTGATTGTGAGAACAACTTTTCTGTCAGAAGTAGCAATTTTGCTTAACACTAACAATCCTTCTCATCAAAGTAATGATATTTTACCCTAATACTAACATACTTTTACTCAACAAACAAAAATTTCTCTTAGAAATAATATTTTTCGTCAGTGATAACAATTTTTCTATTCAAAATAGCAAGTTTCCCGGCAAAAATCCCAAACTTGTTATTAGAATTAGAATTTTTGATTCTTGAAGCAACTTTTCTGTAAAAAGACTCAAGAATTTCTTAAAACTAACAAACATTCTCAACAAAGTAATGATATTTCACCCTAATACTAGCATGTTTTTACTGAACAAACAAAAATTTCTCTTAGAAATAATATTTTTCGTCAGTGATAACACTTTTTCTGTTCGAACTAGCAAATTTTCTACAAAGATACAAAATTTTTTCGTACAAGTAACATTTTTTTTATTGTGATAACAACTTTTCTGTCAGAAGTAACAAGTTTTGCTTAACACTAACAAAGCTTCTCATGAAGGTTACCACATTACCCCTTAATGTTAACTTACTTGTATTGGATACATAAACAAAGTATTCTTAGAAATAATTTGTTTCGCCTCTATGTCTGGCTATAGTTGCTCAAATTTCTTGGGTGGGGGGTGCTTAGGTTAGGTTAGGTAAGTTATTTTGGGTTAGCTAAGTTAGGTTAGGTTAGCCAGTAAATATTTCTCCATGTTTAAGTTAGGTTAGGTTAGGTTAACTTATCATGAGCGCTCATGATACGCTAACCTAGCCTAACTAAAGCATGATACCAAGTCGACATGGGTGGATTTTCTGGCGAGTATGGTTAGGTTAGGTTAGATCAAGCTAGGTCAGGTTAGTTAGGTTAGATTAGGTTAGTCTACGTACGCGGGCGTACGTAGACTAACCTAATCTAACCTAACCTGACCTAACATTGATCTAACCTAACCATACTCGCCGGAAAATCCACCCATGTCGACTTTGTACCATGCTTAATTGTGGCTAGGTTAGCTTATCATGAACTTTCATTATAAGTTAACCTAACCTAAATTAAAAATGGAGGAATGTTTACTGGCTAACCTAAATTAACTTAGCTAACCCAACATAACTTAACTAACCTAACCTAGCCAAAACCCAACCCAGAAATGTAAGCACATAGATTCAGACACAGAAGTGAAAAATATTATTTCTAAGAGAACTTTGTGTGCGTATTCAGTAAAAGTATGGTAGTATTAAGGTAAAATATCAATACTTTGATGAGAAGGTTTTTTAGTGTTAAGCAAAACTTGTTACTTCTGAGAGATAATTTATTATCACAATAAAAAAAAGTTACTTATAAGAAAAAATTTGATATCTTATGTAAAAAACTTGATCGTTAGAACCTAAACAGTTTTTTCATTCACAAAAATATTATTTCTAAAAGGAATGGGTGTTTGTTCTGTAAAAGTTGGTTAGTATTAAGGTAAAATATCATTACTTTGATGAGAATGTTTGTTAGTGTTATGCAAAACTTGCTACTTCTGACAGAAAAGTTGTTATCACAATCAAAAAATGTTACTTCTAAGAAAAAATTTGGTATCTTTGCTAGAAAACTTGCTAGTTCGAACAGAAAAAGTGGTATCATTGACGAAAAATATTATTTCTGTTATTATAATCAAAAAATGTTACTTTTATGAAAAAATTTGGTATCTTTGTTAGAAAACTTGCTAGTTCGAACTGAAAAAGTGTTATCACTGACGAAAAATATTATTTCTAAGAGAAATTTTTGTTTGTTCAGTAAAAGTATGTTAGTATTAGGGTAAAATGTTGTTACTTTGATGAGAAGGTTTGTTAGTGTTAAGCAAAACTTGCTACTTATTAAATAAAAGTTTTTATCACAATAAAAAAATGTTACTTCTATGAAAAAATTTGGTATCTGTGCTAGAAAACTTGCTAGTTCGAACATAAAAAGTGTTATCAGTGACGAAAAATATTATTTCTTAGACAAATTTGTATTCTTTCAGCAAAAGTATTCTAAGTTTATTTTATAATATCATTACTTTGATGAGAAGGTTTGTCTGTGCAATGCAAAACTTGCTAATTCTGACAGAAAAGTTGTTATGAGAATCAAAAATGATAATTTTTAGAAAATATTTGGCATAATTGGTTGAAAACTTGCTAGTTCGAACAGAAAAAGTGTTATCACTGATGAAAAATATTATTTCTAAGAGAAATTACAGTCCAAGAGACACATACAGCTCAAAGAGATGTACACGGCCCAAAGAGAGGCACATATCCAACAGAGACACACAATGCCTAAAACGACACAAAAAGCCAAAAGAGATATACACAGAGCAAAAAGATTCAAACTGCCCCAAAGAGACACTCAGCCTAAAGAGACACACACAGCCCAAAGAGACACACACACAGGCTAAAGACACACAAAGCCCAAAGAGACGGACAAAGCCCAAGGAGAAACACACACACATCCCAAAGAGACACAAACAGCCCAAAGAGACAAACACAGACCAAAAAGACTCAAACAGCCCAAAGAGACACACAGCCCAAAGGGGCACATACAGCCTCAAGAGGCACAAACAGCTCAAAGAGACACAGACAGCCCACAGAGAAACACAACCCAAAGAGACAAACACAAACCTAAAAGACTCAAACACCCCAAAGAGACACTTACAGACCAAAAAGACTCAGAGACCCCAAAAAAGAGTTGTAGAGTTTCTAATCCTTGGGTAGTCTGGTAGCCCCAAATTTCTGCCCCGTAATGCAGTATGGGTAAAACTTTTGTGATAAATATATGCTTATGAAGGCTGAGATCGCTTATTCCTGTTGTAACGTTGCTTCTGTAAATACCGAAAAGTGCATTTTTCCCTTTTGTCGTAGTTGCTGATATATGTTGTGTCCATTTACCATTTGGAGTTACTGTAAAGCCCAAATATGTTGCTTTCTCTTCTATTTTTAAAATTTGACTTTCCAAATAAAACTTGGGGGGTAGCTCTGGCTGCTTTTTGTTAAATATCAATATTTGACTTTTCGATACATTAGCCTTCAGTTTCCTTTTCTGCAGATATTCTCCTAGGATATTCAGTAGAGGCTGAAGATTTTTGTCAGAATCAGGAAGTAAAATTATGTCATCTGCGAAAAGCAACATTGAAAGATTCAAATTTCCAAGACGAAGTGTTGGTGCCCATTGGCGTTGGAAAAATTGCACTATATAATTAATAAATATACAAAACAATTTGGAGATAACGTAATTGCCTGTAAAACTCCCTTACTTACAGGAAATGAGGAAGAGACACCCGGTTGCGGAATTTTCACAAAACTTTTAGTCCATGAGTACATCGAAGCTATTATGTTCATAAAATTATGTGGTAATCCAATTTCACTCAAAGCTTCAAACAACAAAATTCTATCTACGTTATCAAACGCTTTCTGTAGGTCCATAAGCGCAGCGTATAATTTACTATTTCCTTTAGAATATTTTTGTATCATTGCATTTAAAATGAATACTCGATTCGCTGTCGAATATCTCGGTCTGAATCCACCTTGTTCTCCATTTAGAATACTATTCGTCTCCATCCATTTACCAAGCTGTTTGTCCAAAATTTTCCCCCCACTGTTTAAAAGACTTATAGGTCTATAGTTTTCATGAACGGCGGGGCTACCTTTTTTAAATAGGGGAAATACGAGTGAGGTCTTCCAAGTTAGTGGCCAATGTGTCATAGATATTACTAGGTTAAAGAATGATGTTAACACGGGGATGATAATATTCCCTATCGATTTAAATATCTTAACTGGGATTCCGTCTGGCCCAGATATTAATGCATCTTAATCTGAAGGATAGTATGTACCCTTGTTCTTCATTAGTTGAAATGGAATATTACAGATATTTGAGGTAATACTACTGTTTTTCTTGTACTGTAGAAAAATATTACAGAATTTATTTCCAAATTAAAATCAGAATCCATAATTACTACCGAATATAGCCAACTTTGAAATATGAATGACCTGAAATTTTTCTTTCACTTTTCCTTGGAGAACGATAAAAATTATTGAGCCAAAATTATTAAGAAGTGAAGTGCTATTTTTGTAAGGAAAGAACGACAAATAAATGTTCAAACAAAAGTAAACTTGTCATTCATTATTTTGGTTAGGATCTTATGAATATTTTATCAAGAATGTTTTACTTTTTTAAACAGAAGCTTCTGGAAAACAACCTAAACTTAAGCAAATGAGTATATGCATCAGTAAATCGCATTAAAAAGTGTGAAAATGTTCAACATTGTTGAAATTTGAGCATTAATTTTGAGGGTGGGACAAAAATTGGTTTTGATGTTTTAATGGAAACAAAGATTTTACACTATTAAGTAAGTTATCCAGACGAATAAGCAAATGGGTTGTCAGAACAAAATTCGATAGCTTGGAGAATATCCATTTTTGAAATACACAATTTTCGAAGATGCCACTTGGCAAGAGAAAGTTGGAATTCGACAGCACTGTCATCGACACTTTTTGTACCTCGATAATGACACACAACTCTTTCCACTTTCAAAAGTTTCAGAAAATCAAAATTTGAAGGGTCAAAGGGAGGCAAAGCGGTGAGCAGAGGCATACTCTGAATTAAACGTTGGGCGACACAGTCTATTACCTCGAAGGACTGATGTTTACCGGACTCTGATAGCACTCTAAAATTCTATCAGTAAAGCACTAGATGAACTATGGCGACGAAGGGAGGAAGATGGGGGTTTAAAATCTGATGAAGCTAATCAAATGAAAGAATTCCAGATGTTTTGAATAGATTCGCAACTGATTATTCGTGGTCATTGTTATAAGATCATTACCATTGCTTTATTCCAAAGCATGTGGAGATTTAAAAAAAAGGAAAAAGTAAATTTGCAACCTACAATAAGACAGGGAAACTATGGGTTAATGAAAAAAGGCATAATGATTTTTCAAATATATTTGAATTAAAACAACAGGGAGGGGATAGCAAACCAATATTTCTAGAACTTTCAACGAATGTGTTTTCTGCGTTGAAGAGGAGAGTAGTAAAGCTCTAAAGAGGGACAGCTTAGAAAAAATTAGGGGATGTGGATGTAATCCATTAATATTTAAGGAACAGGGCAATTCATTTATTTTTCTACAACGGGACTAAAAACAGATTGTGTTTTTGAATGAAACCTATAAAGAATATTTTTGAAATCTAGCTGGGGGATTGCCCTCCTCCAATTGTTTTTAATATTGCCCTCCTCCAATTGTAATTAGCATAAAGAAATTGATCAAACGACGTATCATAAGCATAATTTAAAATCGAAAAAAAAATCGGAAGAATTGTTAGAGAAATATTGGGAATCCCGACAAAAATATAAAAGATTCTTTTAAGAATAGGCAGTTTCGGTGAAAAATCTAAAAAAATATTTCATGGATCTAAAAATCACGAGAATTCGGGGGCGGAGTCCTGGATTCGTAATAGTGGCAGATACTGAATAAAAGTTGGGTTGGAAGGAAGCAACAGAAATTTTATTCCACCTTCAGTGTATTTTGTCCTTCCAGACCTCTTAATGTAACTTTTTAATATTTTGGGGTGAGGAAGTGGAACAAATGCCCGAAAAGCTACTCTCTGCTATCTTTCCTGATCCAGGGATTGTTCCAGCTCCCTGTCATATAAAAATAGCAGAATTAGATGAATCATTGGGGGGTCCACTTGGAAATAGAAAAAAGTTCGACTACTTCTCATGTATGTTAAAAATTGGCCAAAATCTTCATTTTTGTGCTATTTATTACCAAGACCATACATGTACCATGCTATATCAAATTCTGAAACAAATTCAGGATTGTGAATTTGAGATCTGTAGATATTAATCTGATCACAATAGGCCGGACGCTTTTTTTTCTGCTAAATCAAATTCATTAATTATATCGTGTTTGGTTATCGTTTAATGAGGCACCGAGGGATTACATTGCGCCTTTTCTATTCTTTCCATTCTTTCGATAACGTCTACTGCAGAACGTACTTCACTAATTTGACCAGAAAGACTTGCAGCCAGGCTTTAAAAATCTTTCCTTAGATTATCAACTTTGAGAGACATTGGATCACGAGAGTTTAACTTTTTTTAAACTATAAACATATTCTCATTGCGAAGATAGCTTTCTTGTTTTTGTTTGGGGGAGGGGAGGTCTTTCTCTCTGGAGGCGCAACTAGATTTCCTGGCATTACTTATAAAACGATCAGAAATAAAATTTAAAAAAACAAGTTTTTTTCAACTGAAAGTAAGGAACAACATTAAAGCTTAAAACGAAAAGAAACTACTAGGTATATTAAGGGGGTTGCCTCATCCTTTGCTCTTGACACAAAAGTTTGAATTTAGTCCAAACTTTTTAAGAAACACCCCTGAAACGTAAGGCTCTTTAGTTAGAAGAACAAGAAGCTAATAACCTTTAACATAAAAAGCAAGGTGTTGAGGAGGGGGCAACCTTTTTCATATAAGTAATACTTTCTAATATTGTTAACTTTTAATTATGCTCCTTGCTTTCAGTTGAAAAAACGTGTATTTTTAGTTTAGTTTTAGAAATGATAATATATTCTTAGGCAGAAGTGTTTTATTTACCTATGGAGGGGGGATTAAGAATGTATTCCATGCTAAAGTCATGTTATGTAAATTCAGAAATATAATTCCTTATATTTTATGCATGATCGGTCTTATAGACATGCGGATAATTACAGCATATTAACGCATCTTAATCTGAAGGACAGTATGTACCCCCAGATGGATTGAAACCAGGTAAGTTTTTTATCATTAAATTCGATTATTGGCAGTTCATTTTTTTTTCACATTATTGATTACTCATCAGAGCTATGATACAAAAGAAGTGAAGCTTCATACGGGTTTAGGAAATGTAAAACTTTTTTTTTACACTTGGGTAAATAGTTTTTGGTCCATTTCCATGCCTGTATCGCCCAGCAGCATATTCCTGAAGCAGTAGATGAAGGTTTTGTAGCATGTATTCTGAAGGAAAATAAGTTCTGAAATTTATAATTTGTTCTGAAAAGATATAATAAAGCCTTAAAAGGCTTTTAATTTTTAACATTTTTGTGTGTGTTCAGTAAAAGTATGTTAGTATTAAAGTAAAATATCGTTACTTTGATGTGAATGTTTGTTAGTGTTATGCAAAACTTGCTACTTCTGACAGAAAAGTTGTTATCACAATCAAAAAATGTTACTTCTATGAAAAAATTTGGTATCTTTGCTAGAAAACTTGCTAGTTCGAACAGAAAAAGTGGTATCAT
>NW_028297649.1:0-12498 GCF_049724085.1 Artemia sp. Qi Xiang Cuo
TTTTTCACTGTTTGTCAAGAAGACTGACAGATATTTTGAATTAAAAAATTAATTAAGCAAGATGAAATTGAATATGCTCTAAATACCACTCTTAACTTCCAGTAATTTTTTTTTATAGACTATTTCATTTCTAAGAATTAGTTTATTTTCACGAGTTTAATACCCAAGTTTTTTGTATACTTGGTCAAAGAAAAAACTCGTAAAACCACCATAATCATCGTCTAAAAGTAATGTAGTTTACCATGAGCAAACTATTCAAAGATCAGAATGTGAAACGGATACAGAGATTTAAACTCTGATCAGAATATTTCTTTATTTTTGCTCAATAAAAATTCCTTTCCTTAATAAGAAACTAAAACATTTGCCTAGCAATTTGTTTTTCCTTGTGAAACAATTTCCTTGCAAGAAACAGTTTATGGGACAATTCTCTGTATTTAGAATTGTTTAATAGTTCTCAATCCCTGCCAGTAAATCCCAAGGCTCAAGTAATTTATTTGCAGATGTCCATGCGAACGCGGATATTTCCCCTTAATCTTTTGATAATTTCTAACTGAAGGAAAACATTCTCTATCTCAGAATAATGTGTGTAATGTTAATGTAAAAAATATTATACAAGAACCTCGCAACTTCCTTGTGGTCTTATAAACATCCACAAAAAGACATACAAAATATTTATATGGATGTGTTACCGTGAATGTCCGAAATTGGTGAATGTTGACATTCACCAGTGATTGTCAGAAATAATTTGTTTGCTCCTTGGATTTAGTCAGCGTTGCCAGTCAACTTTTTCAGTTTCATGCAAAGTTTTATAGTGACAGGTTGGGTTAGGTTAAGTTAGGTTGGGTCAGGTTCTTAACTCATTTCTGTGATTTATTCACTAATTTAACCTAACCCAGCCTAGCCTAACTTTAACTTTTATCATCAAAGCTTGCATAAGACTGAAAAAGCTGATTCGCAAAGCCAATTGAATCAAAACAGAGAAATAGGAATTTGGGACGTTCATCGGTGACTATCGATATTAACCAGATTTCGAACGTTCACAGTAACAGATACATAAATATATTTTAGAAATGTGAAACGATACACCACAAAAGCAGAATAACTAATTTTTCTCCTTCACAGTGTATACACACATATAGTATAGTCATAATGTAGTCATAGTGCAGTGTAATTATACACAAGATAGAACAATCTTTCTCCACCAGTTATGCTGTATATCCTCTTCCCGGATGAATTGAAAAAAGTATGATGTGAAATTTATATTGCTTTGTATTTCGTAAGCCACTGGAAGAAATTCTCTTACCCCTCACCTTCCAAAAAGGTGAAGATTGTGTGAACCTCTGCTGTTGTGATTTTCTGCAAAAACTCAAAGCTAAGCAAATCGATTTTTCCAAATTTCAACTTCAAATAAAATGGTTCTTTTTGTTGTTTTTCATTTTGTGGCATATCCTAAAGCATTTTGAGAGTCTAAAAAAAGACAATCAAGCTCGATTCACTATCCTAACATAACCTAATCATCTTGTGGTGGTTATCAATACTCTGGCAGTGACATAAGAGGCTTAGTTTCAGTAAGGATATTAAAATAATAAAAATTTCCCTGAAGCGTATATTAGATGATATTTATATATGCCAACAAATATTCCCTTAGGACAAAAAATCCTGAGAAGAGACCGCTATCGTGCTCTATCTCTCAACGACGCCCACATTCCACAGGCGGCTGTAATAAAAATTTTTGGGTCTTTATCCCGACTCGTCACTTTCATTTAAACCGCATATTAAATAACTGGCATTCACTATTTCTCGCCGAAACTCATTGCCTAACAAGGCCAGCCCCCTTATCAATTACGAAACCATGAGCATGATTTACAGCTCATTCACCGTTTCTACCTCTCTTCAGCTTCTTCTGTGTAGGGAAAGACATTATTTTTCGTCTCACTGGAACAAAACAAACTGAAAAAAAAACCATAATGCTAGTCAAGTTTACAAGAAAGAAAACAGTTTCTTAGGAGTAGGCTTTGAATCTATTATTGATAGTTTAATTAACTTACACAACTATTTGTTAATGCGGTATATCATTAGTATACATTTCAAATCTTTGATTAATTCACTAGCTGAAAGGTATATAGACAATTTGACTTACCTTTCAATGCTGTTTCCAAATATAAAGGCAGGAAAAAAAGGGTAAAAGTGGTGGCAAGGATGGGCAGGAGTGTTTATAGTGCTTAAATTTCAATACGATGTATTTTGTAGTCTATACATACCTAAATAAAATAAGGGGAATTTTGGGAGAAAATTATAGTACACATAGACGGAATTTACTAATTCCTTGCTGGTTTTTGCTTTATACCTAAAAATATTTCTATGGGGGAACTTATATCTCCTTAATCTGTACAAGTAACTTCAAATTGTAATTGCTTGAAATTCGTTTATTGGACCCACGCCTTTAAATTATTCGAAAACATAAACAATATACTCAAAATTAGACGCTAGCATGCATACTATGAAAAAACGAGGATATCGTCCGTCGGTTAGTTGCAGTGCCTGTCTAAGAAAGGAATGTTCATTCCAATAATAGTTATTCTTATGAACCTTATTATTATCTTGGGAGAGCAAAAACAATGCATAATAATTCCCTCTGAAACTCAGAGAGACCTAAAGCTACCAATAAAGTATCCTTACCTTGGAGATTTTTGTCCCTTTTCGTAAAATTTAATTCCTTGTAGCATCTTTCCAAGAAAAGCTGCAGCACAGTAATTCTATGTTTTATAGAGAAGAAGGATGCGCATTATTAATTAATCTTGTAACTCTAAAGGATCTTCATCTAAGAAACTTTGTCACCAGATGAGTTTTGTAGCTTTAACGTGTATCTCGTTGTCAGGTCAAATTAGAAGTGACAAAAATGAAGTTCTCATGGGAGTAGTCAAGGCGATGCTTCTAAATAAAACAGAACAGATTGGAGAAGACATTTAAAACATAGATCATCCAAAATAGTTATTTACAGACGTGTCTAGAACATTGGTTCTCAGGAGATTGTACCCAGTGACTGCAAATTACCTCAAATCCATTTTAACTGGAATCAGCTTGGTGGGTAACTTTTGTATTGAAGACCCAGTAAAATCTTTCAGTATTTACAAGGCCGTATCCAGAGCGAAGGGGGGGGGGGTTTAGGGGGTTTGAAACCAGCCCCCCCCCCATACCCAGAAACGTCGGAAAAGGTTGCAGGAGACTTCACAAGGCAGCAACCATCTTCAGATCCCACAAAACGACATTTGACAAGCTGTGAATAGAGCCTGAAATTTAGACGTTACTGCGAAGTTGCAGTTACTCGAATCCCCGTGGCAGCCAAACGAAAACTACTCGTTTCCAGCATCAGAAAAACTTAATTTAAGGTTTCAACGAAGCTGGATGGCTCGTTTTCCGTCGCTTGAGTATTCGGATAAATTTAAGGGTGCTTTCTGCAAATACAGTGTAATCTTTGCAGCTGAATGCTCCGGTAAAGGAAATCACCAAAGGCTTGGAGCACTGGTCCTAAACACCATTTACAGCATGGAAAGACGCGATTAAAATTTTCGCTTGTCGCAGTAAACGGGATTTCCATATAAGAAGTGCTGTATTTGCAGAGGGCTTTGCAGCCGTACAAAAAGGCAAGCAAGACAGCATTCTCTTCAAGTTAGATGATGCTCGAAAAGCTCAAGCAAAAGAAAATTGCATGAGACTCGAACCAGTTGTAGAAACTATTGTTTTTTGTGGTCGATAGAAGCTATACCTTCGTAATACGAATGATCACGGTCTTCTGCGTTCCGAAGAAAAAGAACCAGCTTTAAACGATGGAAATTTCCGTTCTCTTTTGAGAATGAGAATGCGATGTGGTGATGACGAGCTAATAAAGCATATTGAAAAAAGTGTGAGAAATAGGATGTATCTGTCCCCAGTTGTGCAAAATGAGCTTATTGGTCTTTGTGGAAAGATGATTCAAGCTGATATTGTTAAAAGGGTAAATGAAAGTGTGTCATTTTCGGTTTTAGCGGATAAAACATCTGATATAAGAAACAAAGAGCAGCTGTCCATTTGTGTTCGGTATGTTTCAAACAGAGCCTTGCACGAAGATTTTTTTGGGGTTTTTCCAGTATCAGATTCAACCGGACAAGGTCTGGCCACCACAATATTAGAAACCTCGAAAACTATGGTTTGGATTTGAGCAAGCTTGTAGGACAGGGATATGACGGAGCAACCGCTATGAGTGAGTGCCTGAGAGGGACTCAAGCTTGGATTAGACAGAAGTATCCACGAGGAGTTTATGTCCACTGTGGAGGACATACACTCAACCTGGCGATCGCTTCAGCTTGCTCTATTCCAGTAATGAAAACGTGCTTTGGGACAATATCTCTGATCTGCAAATCTTTTGGATCATACCCCTCTTGCACAGAATTCGACAATGCATGCCAGAATCTAGAAAATCTACTCTCATTATCCTTTGTGAAACACGGTGGGTGGAGAGGCACGATAACGTTAACCACCTTAAGGAAACGCGAATGCTGAGACTTCCACAAAGGCCCATCAGTTAGCAGGCTCAATGAAGCAAGCACAGTTTCTGACCAGTTTTTTCGTAGCAAAAGAACTGTTTGGTCTTACGTTGCCGCTGTGTAAAGTTCTTCAAGCTGTTGACTGTGACTTGGCGCTTGCATGCGACCACGTTGAAACTGTGGTGCACACAATTGTGGCCCTACGCGAAGACGCAGATTCTTCGTTCGAATCGTTGTATTCAAAAATTGAAGATTTTGCCAGAGATCTGAAGATAGAATTGGTGTTTCCAAGAGTTGGTCGTCGTCGAAACAACCACTATGACATCGGTTCGCCAAAAGAAGCGTACAGAGCTTCCATATATATTCCATTCATGGACTAGTTCATGTCAGAACTCAAGGAAGATTTGCGGTACATCGTACATTTTTGACAACTTTAAGCGGCTTCATACCTGCGAACTTAGACAAAAGAAACTTGTCTGACGCAGAAATCAGTGAGAATACTGATATTTACTCCGACCTTTTATAAGAGCCAGATGCCCTAAGCGACGAACTGAAATTGTGGAGAATGAAGTGGCAGAACGTTAACAACAAAGAAAGAACAGTCTCGCCTTTGGCTCCCCTTGATGCGTGCAATCCTGATTTCTTTCCAAATATCAGCCGCCTTCTTACAATTGTAGCTATTTTGCCTGTTTTAACTGCTACACCGGAAAGACTCTCTCTACCTTGCGACGGCTTAAGACATGGCTACGGAATGCAACCGGTCAAGAACGTTTGACAGGTCTAGCGTTACTGTCAGTGCACAGGGATGTTGCTATTGACACTGCTACAGTTACTGACATGTTTGTAACTAAAAAAAACACGTCGAATTGATTTTGTTCTGTGAATTCATTTTGTTTCTTAACTCCAATATACAGTATTTTATGTTCCTATCTATTGCCTTCTTTTACCGTTAGACATGGATTAGGTCCGTCCCGTGAAGAAACCCCCCCCCCGCCCCCGAAATAATTTCCTGGGTTCGGTTTTAAGTATTTAATTTTACAGCTTTTTGAGCTTAGTATCACGCTTAAAATGGAGATGACTCACGTCATAATTCATCACAACTCGGATCAAAAACAATTTCGAGTAAAACGTAAAATAGGCCGTGTCAAAATAATGATGTAAAAAATCTTCAATATACGAAACCATGATATAATAATACTATATTCCATAAGAGAAAGACTAGTCATCAGTAAGTTATCATCCATTTAATGATTTTTTCTTTTATTACAGATAGTTTTTTCTTGCAGTTGTTTACGGAGATCTTTTTTTCACTATCCTGTTTTAAATTTATTTGGATCCTTACAAGCAGTTTTATATTTGAAAAGAAAAAAAAGTTTTTCGTGCTCTTGTTCTTGGATCAGTGGCAAGCCCACTTATTTGTTTTGTGACTAAAATTTGGCTGATAATACCGTTCAGTAATTATTTAATACAAAAATAAATATAATATCCCATGGCTCTTCTTTTTTTTGCTTTTCTCAGTTTGACTCATGATTTCACTAGCTTCTTTCCACTCGGACGAGGATTTCGATGGGTCAAGAGCTGGTTAATGCTTCTTCTTTTTTCTTTTATTTTTTAGAAACCTTGAGTGTAATCTATGTTAGATAAACCCCAGAGCTTTTGTATTCTGTCTGAATAAGAGATACCAAGGCTTGAGGTAGATACCAATATATAGTAAAATTTCAATGAAAATCACCTTTTTAAAATTAGTAAGTCTTGGAACCATAGCAAGTAATTTCCATCCAAATTTTATATTTAAATATAAAAGCTCACATTTTTTTCTGTATGTATAGTTGTTTGCTTGTTTTTTTTTTGTCTCTCTAGGGGCAATCATATCTGAAGAATGATTGTAACAAGTTTCAGTTCGAAACACAGTTCAAATTCTAGTGTCCTTTTTGAACTAAAAAAAAAAATTTGCTACAATGCCTTTTGTTTTTCGGTTCTTTTTCATGACAAAACAATTGCGATCCAAAAAGAGCAAAAGCCCTTCAGGCGAGAATTATGAGCTAGCCAGTATGTTAAAAAGATTCGAACATGCCCTTCATTTCAAATTCGTGTGTAAAGTGTTACGAGGTTGCATACCAACTTCTAATGGGGGCGTGCATAAATCCTCAAATTTTTTTGTTTTTAGAAATACATTTGCAAAATTTTTGTGACAAGCCTTCCAGATCCATCTGGCGAAGAGAAGAGAAACGCATTGCCTAACCTGCTTAGCCTGCAAGCCTAATATGCTTAGGCTTGGTTTCAGTGGTAGCTAGCAACCTAGTAAAAGACGATCACGTCCAATATTAAGAAATACAAGAACCCATAACTCCCAAAGAGTCAGACCAAAACAAAAAGTACACCATTACAACCGCCTTGCCTGAAATTCCTATATAAGAAACTTTCTGTCCCTTGGCTTGAACAGCAAGAGCTTGACAATATATTGGCTTGCCAATCAAGAAAAGTGGCAGCTACTACAGCATTCTGCCTAAACGGCATCTTGTTTTTTCATTTTTTCTTCCACAGATAGCTTGACACTAGAACACCGTAGAGAGTTTTTCAATGGCTCATTTTAAAGGAAATTAAAGGTGTTAAACACCTTTTGTAATCAAAACCAACTATTTTTAAAATAGAATAAAAATTTGTTACGAAAAACTGCAAATTTCATGTTAAAGGTTGATCAATGACGTCATAATCATAGGTGGTAGCCAGTTCGTCTCTTACAATTCCAACTAAGAAAAAGCCATAGGCTTTTTCCTGTTTGTAATTTCACATCAAGCAATGAACATCTATATTAGAGAACAACCAGCTTAAGTTCATCACAATTTTTGTCTTTCTGTTAATTAATAAGAGATAATTATAGTAAAAACGGTATTAAAAATTCTTTCCGGTGGGGAAACGAACCATTACATAAAGAATAGATATAGTTCATCATAAATGGTGCTAGTCAAGAGGATCTAATGTATTAGTCATTATTAGAAGTTTTGTTTAGACTTAAAATTTTACATTAAAAGACGATCATTGTAATAACAAACCATTGTATACATCGGACTTTGTAACCTACTTCATTGTTTGAAGTTTGTCTCTTAATATTTCAAAGAAGAAAAAACTGTAGGCTTTTCCCGTTTGTAATCAGTATCAGCTAAGACCAAGAACAGATTAGACCGAGAACAGGTCAGATCAGAGCGAAAACAGATCAGATATGACCGAGAGCGGATGAGATTAGACCGAGAGAAGATCAGATAAGACCGAGAACAGATCATATCAGACTAAGAACAGATCAAATAACACCGAGAACAGATCAGATCAGACCAAAAACAGATCAGATCAGACCGTGAACAGATCAGATCAGACCGAGAACAGATCAGACCAAGAATAGATCACATCAGACCGAGATCAGATCATATCAAACCGAGAACAGATCAGATCAGACCGAGAACGGATCAGATCCGACCAAGAACAGATCAGATCAGACCAAGAACAGATCAAATCAGACAAAGAGCAGATCAGATGCGACCGAAAAAAGATCAGATCAGACCGAGTATAGATCAGATCAGACCGAGAACAGATAGTATCAGACTGAGAACAGATCAGATCAGACCGAAAAAAGGGCAGATCAGACCGAGAACAGATCTGATCATACCCAGAACAGATTAGATCAGACCGAGAAGAAATCAGATTAGACCGAGAATACGTCATATCAGACCGAGAACAGATCAGATCAGAAGCCAAACAGATCAGACTAGACTGAGAACAGATCATATCAGACCGAGAACAGATCATATCAGACCAAGAACATATAAGATCAGACCAAGAACAGATCAGATCAGACCGAGGAAACATCAGATAAGACCGAAAACAGATTAGATCAGATTGAGTACAGATCAGATCAGACCGAAAACAGATCAGATCAGACCGAAAACAGATCAAATTAGACCGAGATAAATATAAAGAGCATGTTAAAAAGATTCGAACATGCCCTTCATTTCAAATTCGTGTGTAAAGTGTTACGAGGTTGCATACCAACTTCTAATGGGGGCGTGCATAAATCCTCAAATTTTTTTGTTTTTAGAAATACATTTGCAAAATTTTTGTGACAAGCCTTCCAGATCCATCTGGCGAAGAGAAGAGAAACGCATTGCCTAACCTGCTTAGCCTGCAAGCCTAATATGCTTAGGCTTGGTTTCAGTGGTAGCTAGCAACCTAGTAAGAGACGATCACGTCCAATATTAAGAAATACAAGAACCCATAACTCCCAAAGAGTCAGACCAAAACAAAAAGTACACCATTACAACCGCCTTGCCTGAAATTCCTATATAAGAAACTTTCTGTCCCTTAGCTTGATTAAATAAAAAAAACAAGTTTTTTAAACTGAAAGTAAGGAGCGACATTAAAACTTAAAACGAACAGAAATTATTCCGTATGTGAAGGGGCTGTCCCCTCCTCAACGCCTCGCTCTTTACGCTAAAGTTTTTTATTGTTTTAAAAAATAAAGTTGTAAGACAGAGTCAAACTTTAGCGTAAAGAGCGAGGCGTTGAGAGGGACAGCCCCTTTCATATACGGAATAATTTCTGTTCGTTTTAAGTTTTAATGTCGCTCCTTACTTTCAGTTTAAAAAACTTGTTTTTTTTTATTTAATTTCTGATTGTCTTTTAGTTAATACAGCTTTTATTTGCATAAAAATTTTACTTTTCTTTTGCTAAATGGACGTCTTTACAAATTAACTTACGTAACTAACTTCTATATTCGTATATTTTTCTTCTGGCAAAAAATACAAAGTTGCAGATTTTTGCAGATATGAGCTTGAAACCTATGTAATAGGGTTTTTTGATACGCTGAATCTGACGGTGTGTTTTTCATTAAAATTCTTTCACTTGTAGGGGATGTTTCCCCCTCTTTAAAAAATCGAGTAAATTTTCTCAGGCTCGTAGCCTTTGATGAGTAATACTAAACTTAATAAAATTTATATATTTAGAATCAACATTATAAACACATTCTTTTGATACATTTATGGACATCAAAATTCCGTTTTTAAAAGTTTCGATTACTATTGAGCCGTATCGCTTGTTTTTTTATTGTTTTTTTTTATTACGTATATGTTATTACGCATTTGAGGAGGATCTGCCCGTAGTCAATAACCCGTACATTAAGTTAAAAGTAAAAAAAAAAATTTGATTAAAAAAACTCAGAATAACAAAGGCCGGTTAATTAGAATAGATAGCTCTTTTGAAAGCATTAAAAAAAAACTGTAGCGTAAAGAGCGAAGTATTGACTTGGGGGAGAACCCCCTCACATACGTTATAATTTCTGTTCGTTTTAAGTTCTAATATTCCTTCTTACATTTCAGTTGAAAAAACTTGTTTTTTTTTATTTAATTTCTGATCGTTTTTTAAATAATGCTTGGAAATCCGGCGCCCCCTTCATAGAAATGTCCCTTACCCCAAAGAAACATCCACGGAAATATTCTCCAGAGTGACCCCCTCCTCTAGCCCCCCCCCCTCCAGAAAAAATCCTTCCTGAAAATGGTTGTATACTTCCCAATAACCAATAAATAATGCTGGAAAGTCCGGCACCCCCTTCATGGCGATTTCCCTTCCCCCATGAAAACTTCCTTCATGGACAGATCCTCCAACATAACCCCCAACCCACCCTTCCCAACCACAAACAGAAAAAAAAACACCAGAAAAAATAGGGAAAAATCCCAAAAACCCAAACCATAATTTAACAATGGGTAAATTTCATAAATTTTATCCCACCCTCTGGGAACTTCGGGGGATTAAGTCATCCTAAAAGACATATTCATCATATTTTCGACCATGCTGAACAAAATGGCTATCTCAAAATTTTGATCGGGTGATTTTGGGAAAAAAATAAGCGTGGGAGGGGGCCTAGTTGCCCTCCATTTTTTTTTGTCACTTTAAAAGGGCACTAGAACTTTTAATTTCCGTTCTAATGAGCCCTCCCACGATATTCTAGGACCACTGGGTCGATACTATCACCTCTGGGGAAAAAAAAACAAAAAAAAACAAACAAACAAATACACACGCATCCGGGATCTTTCTTCTGGCAAAAAATGCAAAATTCCACATTTTTGTAGATGGGAGCTTGAAACCTCTACAGTAGAGTTCTCTGATACGCTGAATATGATGGTGTGATTTTCATGAAGGTTCCATATTTTTTAGTGGGTCTTTCCCCCTTTTTTTGAAAATCAGCCAAATTTTCTCAGGCGCATAAATTTTGATGGGTAGCGCTAAACTTGATGAAAGTTATATATTTGAAATTAGCATTGAAATCTTATTCTGTTGATGTATCTATTGGTATCAAAAACCCGTTTTCTAGAGTTTCGGTTACCATTGAGCCGGGTCGCTCCTTACTTACAGTTCGTTACCACGAACTGTTTGAACAGCAAGAGCTTGACAATATATTGGCTTGCCAATCAAGAAAAGTGGCAGCTACTACAGCATTCTGCCTAAACGGCATCTTGTTTTTTCATTTTTTCTTCCAAAGATAGCTTGACACTAGAACACCGTAAGAGAGTTTTTCAATGGCTCATTTTAAAGGAAATTAAAGGTGTTAAACACCTTTTGTAATCAAAACCAACTATTTTTAAAATAGAATAAAATTTTTTACGAAAAACTGCAAATTTCATGTTAAAGGTTGATCAACGACGTCATAATCATACGTGGTAGCCAGGTCGTCTCTTACAATTCCAATTAAGAAAAAGCCATAGGCTTTTTCCTGTTTGTAATTTCACATCAAGCAATGAACATCTATATTAGAGAACAAACATTATCAAGGATGAATTATCAAGGAATTGGAAAAAACAAATGCTGTGTCCATGTTGAAAACTTGTACCCTGTGCCCAAAAACCAAATTGATTCTAACCCAAGTTTGTGTCTGAATTAAAAGAAGGTGGAAAGATATACTCGAATCCTTGTTAATATTGCAATAAATGGTAAAAGGTCTTTGTGGATCAACATCGGAATGGTTATTCTTCTTTTTTAAATTTCTGGGATAATACGACGCAAAAAACTCTCAGTAGATATGTAAGGGTATTGTTTCCAACACAATTCGCCTTTTGTCAAAGGCAATTGTTGGACTGAAATTACGGTTATTTTTCTCATATTTGTTAGGCCTAGCCCCGCCCTTGTGCAGAGGTCCTCTAACATTGTCCTAGAGGTCGGAGATGTGGACCATTTCTGTGCCTCTTATTGAATCCAGATACAAAAATACATGAAAAATATTATTAAATTCAGTTATACACAGGGTAACATATGATTTTCTCGTATCTCATATAAGTTTACAAAAAGGGGACTCAAAATCCTCAACATAGGTTTCCGACAATGGTGATTCTACTGGTGCACTTTTCCATTCGATCTGCTCTTTTTCTTAGGAAAATTCACTTTATATACAAAAGAGACATTTTTAACAGAATTGCCTCCAAAAACCGCATTTTTTCTTTAAGTGGCAAACACTAATGCAAAGAGTCTCCTCCCCTGGTATAATAAAAGACCATTTCTTTAGTTATGTAACTTTTTCGAATTCATCCCTCTCCTCCCCTTTACAGTCTCCCCTACAGGCTTGACTCAAGCGTGGGAATTTATTTGATCTGGTTCACAGTATTTAGCAATATAACATGCCCTTCTAATTGATTTTATGAGGGTTCCATAAAGAAAAATAAATAGAACCAATTTTTGAGTAGCCGATAGATAAATTTATAAACTTCATTGTTTGAAGTTTGTCTCTTAATATTTCAAAGAAGAAAAAACCGTAGGCTTTTCCCGTTTGTAATCAGTACCAGCTAAGACCGAGAACAGATCAAACCGAGAACAGGTCAGATCAGACTGAAAACAGATCAGATATGACAGAGAGCAGGTGAGATTAGAGCGAGAACAGATCAGATCAGACCAAGAACAGATCATATCAGACCAAGAACAGATCCGATCAGACCGAGAA